>NW_019657570.1:0-362 GCF_002806865.2 Cucurbita pepo subsp. pepo
AGCCTCTGCTGTGAAACCAGAGAAGAAGAAGAAAACACTAAAACAGCAGTTGTTGACAGCAGAAAGAAAAGGAGACCAACAAGGATTGATTAGGGCAAAGAGGTGGACGTGAGAGCTCAAGAGAAGGGAACTTCCATTGACGAACGGCAACAAACCGGGATAACCGGGATATCCTACGAAAACACAAGGAATTGTCCAAGGTTCAAATTTTTGCTTAGGATGTACTCTAGTTGCATAACATTTACAACCAAAAACTTGAAGATGATGAAAGGTAGGTGGTCGTTTGTAGAGTGTTTCAAAGGGTGTNGAAGATGATGAAAGGTAGGTGGTCGTTTGTAGAGTGTTTCAAAGGGTGTCTTGTT
>NW_019657571.1:0-362 GCF_002806865.2 Cucurbita pepo subsp. pepo
ATTTCAATTTATTATATATAGCTTCACCATATGTAACCGCCTAGTATATATAATTATTTAGGATATATATATCTCTATCAAATTTTTACTATAAATAGTCAGCCTTCATATCGAACATTCTAGAGCTCAAATAGTCGGGGACTGACATCCTACTAGAACACAAAATCATTTACATGCCCCTAGCAAAATGCATAGTAGTAACGGAGTCTAGCTCAACGATCATTCAGATAAACATCCATCAACCAAGAGGGGTGAAAATGATGACGATAGTACAGTTGAGAAAAAATCTTAGCCATGATGAATCNCAACGATCATTCAGATAAACATCCATCAACCAAGAGGGGTGAAAATGATGACGATAG
>NW_019657572.1:0-362 GCF_002806865.2 Cucurbita pepo subsp. pepo
ATAACGAAGAATCTGGAGTTCTCAATGTCGGTTTAAGCTCCACTTATAAATCTGAAGTACGAGAAACAATATGGAATAAGAATTGAGAAAGGACGATCCCCCAATCGAGGGCAAGCGTTTAGATTATGGGTCTCCTACTTTCAGATTTCTTTGAAATTTGAGAGCAATCCTCCACCATTTCTCTTCAAACTTATTCCTACCGTTTCTCAACAAGATTACCCACAAGTTCTATGAAGGAATATAGTTCTGAAAGACCCTAGAAACCATTCCCCCAATTCAATCTACCATTGAAGAACTTCAAGAAAAANTCTGAAAGACCCTAGAAACCATTCCCCCAATTCAATCTACCATTGAAGAACTTC
>NW_019657573.1:0-362 GCF_002806865.2 Cucurbita pepo subsp. pepo
GGTCATTCACTACAATATAGCAAGTTGTCAAGGTCAAAAAATAGAAAGTTTGTAGGACCTTTAGAGACTCCAATGGGGTAAGACTTAGAACAGAAACATGCTCGAGTAGAGGAACCCCAGATGCTCAGATAGCACAAGAGACCATGTCCAAACTTCGTAGTGCCAAGAGAAAAGCTCGTGGACACATACTATGTTAAGGAAGTGGTCTACAAGTAGGTTGGTTACTGAGTATATTTTTATACTCGCCCATTTTTCCTTTCTTTTTAAAGTGTTTTTAAGTTGTCGATCAGGGTGGAGCGTTAGGTTCTTTTTTTTTTTTTTTTTTTTTTTTTTTTTTTTTTTTTTTTTTTTTTTTTTTTTTT
>NW_019657574.1:0-362 GCF_002806865.2 Cucurbita pepo subsp. pepo
TGGAGAAATGAAAGTCTTGGAAGCCATTGATTGCCGAAGTTGGAAGCTTTCTTTTCATGTGTGGATGAGTTGGAAGCTTCCTTTACACATGCGGAATGATAGAGGCTTTGTAGGAAAGTGGGTCGTGTGAGAATCATGGAGCTTGTAACATCTTCAAACAAAGCTCATCTTCTTCACCCTCTCTCTAGGTTACCAAATCTTTTTGAAGGTTAAGGAATGTGNGCATTCTTTTTACCTTTAAAATGATTAGAAGTGGATTTTTGTACCGCTTACAGATTCTTTAGGTAGCTAGAATTCTGACATTTATGCCTGCTGAGCGAGTGGTTAGCAGTCCTTTTATACAAGTATCAAGTGTTTGACAT
>NW_019657575.1:0-362 GCF_002806865.2 Cucurbita pepo subsp. pepo
ATAGAGTCACGGTCGACGTTTTTTAAACTTTTGTGGGGAATAATTAAAACAGTAAAAGATTGCTTCAAATCGACCCCAAATTCAGAAACACTAATATGGTACGTTTAAAGTACGTGCTTCGAAAATCGATTCACGGTCGACGTTTTTCAAAAATTGTGTGGTGAATGATTAGTCTTGATGATTTAGAATAGAATTTCGAAGAAACGGAGTGCTTCAAATGGAACCCTAATTCGGAAACCCTAGTCTGGGACGTTTGATGTCCATGCAAAAAAAAACCGAGTCGCGGTCGACATTTTCTAAAAGTTTTGTGGGGAATTANGAAACCCTAATTTGCTACGTTTCAAGTACGTGCTAAAAAATCC
>NW_019657576.1:0-361 GCF_002806865.2 Cucurbita pepo subsp. pepo
ACAAGGATGGTCGTCATCCACTTACAATCTCAAAAGGATTCTTACCTATAGAGGAGCTTGTCTGGTAGTTGAAGCTGAATTGGGCAACATCAAGTAACTGTGCCCAATTTTTCTATTAGTAGTTGACAAAGTGTCGCAAGTACTCTTCTAGCAAGCAGTTGAATCTCTCGATTTGTTCATCTGCCTTGGATGGTAGCTTGATAAGATGTTTAGGGTTTTCACCAAGAATCCAAACAACTTTGTCCAAAAGATTCCTATAAATCGACAGTATCTGACACCAACAATACTCGTTTAAATGGCCCATAACTTTACCACGTGTCTGAAGAATAACTGGGTTGTCAGTTCGGCCAAGCATTGCTTG
>NW_019657577.1:0-361 GCF_002806865.2 Cucurbita pepo subsp. pepo
TCAAAAGGGGATCGATTCCGTAAAAGATGAGATCAGTAGGAAATTCACTGAAATTTGATCTTTGGTTGATCGTCCATATTGTACCGAGGGTGTTTTTAGAGTATAGCGAATCAGTATAGCTATCCTTCTTCTGTCTGACGCAGCAAGGCAATTTCACAATCAATATCGAAATTCCGAGCACTAAATAATTTCTTTCTTCTTTTCTTGGTGCTTGTCGATGTAGAATCATGTACAATTCATGAAATATCAAATGATGAAAATTCCTGTATGTAGGTAGTATTGGATTAAGAGTTCTCTCGGTTATTGGCTTTTTGAATCTTGACGTTATTTATTTAAAGGAATTGGTTAGTCGTCCAGTAAC
>NW_019657578.1:0-361 GCF_002806865.2 Cucurbita pepo subsp. pepo
GGGAGCTTGGATCTAATGTCCCAAGCTCATTGATCGGATCTCCTATCAATTCTTTGCCTAAATGGGGGTCCCCCAATGGAAAGGTGGATTGGTCGGTTGGTAAGAATGAACTGGGTCAACAAATGCGAAGGTCATCTTCTTTTGAAATGGGAAATAACGGGGAGGAGCCTGACTTATCATGGGTTCAAACCCTTGTGAAGGAATCCCCACCTGAGATGCTTAAAGAGAAGCTGGCAGTGCCTGGGAGGGGCGGTGCAGCATCCGGTGAGGGTCTAACTACTACTAAACCACAATTAGAATCCACTGATCATTCTGTGATTGGAGCTTGGCTTGAGCAGATGCAGCTTGATCAGCTTGTAGT
>NW_019657579.1:0-361 GCF_002806865.2 Cucurbita pepo subsp. pepo
TTGTTGAGTCTCATTCATAAGGAGTAAAGATTTGTTTACGAAGGTCAGGTTCAGTAGTTCTCTCTCATTCATCGAGAGTTTAGTCTTTCAAAGCTGCTACTGCTAATTCATTGATTCAAACAAAGACTATAAAGGAGTGGGATCATTCATCTTTATATTAGATTCTATAAAGGTTACCCGCCCGGATCAGGAAGAAGGTGAGTTGGAGAGGAAGGATAGATAATTCCTCTTTAGTTGAGTCTTTCCATTCAGCTGTTGGTTGAACAATTCCATTTCAAACATAGGGTCTTCTCATGCAGCTCCTGTTCCTAGTCTTTTTCTATTTATTCACGGTAAAGGAGTTCAATCAGATTCAGGTTCC
>NW_019657580.1:0-361 GCF_002806865.2 Cucurbita pepo subsp. pepo
TGCGATCGAATTATGATGTTATGGATGGTTAATCTTGTGTTCAGTCATGTTTGTATGACATGAAAGAGGCGAATGAGTTGGATTAATTATGGGGTACAGTTGTTTATATAGCCAGATTTGATTCACTGCCCCAATGATTGTAATATTCTCACTTCCTTACCAGCGTAATATTTCTTTTTTCAGCGGTAAGTGATTCACCGTCAAAAAATGAATTAAATGAATGGACTTTGAATTTCCATGTTTCATAGTAGACTGGTAACATTATAGTAAATCTTATTGAAAAGTTAAAATGTTGTTAGATTTTCATATAAATAAATTCGTTTTAACAATTTTAGATAATTAAATAAATTATTATTGATTT
>NW_019657581.1:0-361 GCF_002806865.2 Cucurbita pepo subsp. pepo
AAGGGATCGTAATAGCTTCGACCTAGGCCAAACAATTAAGTAGCTCCACTATTAGTTTGGTTGAAAGAATTGTTGTTTTATGTATAATAACACATGCCTAGTGGCTCCTGCACGTGTTATATGTGTGATATGTGATGTTATGTTATATTACGCTATGTGATATGAGTAATATTATGGTATAAACGAAATGTCATGTTAAGTAACGATAAGTTATATTATGTTATGACATGCCATGATATGCTATGATATGTTCTGAAATAAGGAATTTTGTGATGCACAACCTCTCTGTGCCATGTCTCGGAAGTTAGTTATGTTAGGTGTGAATGAAGGTTGTCTTGCATCTTTTATTATGCTAGGAACG
>NW_019657582.1:0-361 GCF_002806865.2 Cucurbita pepo subsp. pepo
CATGGCGGTCGCCTTCCTGCAAAAGACCAAATGAATAGGTATTGGGTAATGCCTTATCGAACATGGGGGAGAGCTCATATGTCAGCAAGGGGAAATATTTTGCCGATGGTTCCACCGTTGCGCACGAAGTGGTGCGCCGTCTCCTCCCGGTTTCGATGTTTACAGGTTTCTTCTAATTCAGCTTCTACATGTAACTTTCTACCATTTCTTTTCTCTAGAAGATGGTTGAGTCAAAGTCAAAGAGTCCCGTCCTCATTTTTGCTTCAAACCAGACCATTTCCTGATTATTCTCCTAAGAAGCCTACAATTAGAGATGCTGAACTTGTCCATAACATCACTGCTACAATTAAGTTGCGTCGTT
>NW_019657583.1:0-361 GCF_002806865.2 Cucurbita pepo subsp. pepo
AAATCCAGATGTAAAAAGACGAAATGAGGATTCGTACAAACAACGAAATCTAGAAAATTACAGCAAATCCAAAGTGAAATCAAGTTCAAAATACATACCTATAACTCGAGATTGTAGCTATTCGATTGATGATATTGGGTCAACAATTTCAACCAGTAATGGAAACCCAAAAAAAGGTGAAAATGGCGTAGAAAAGAACTGTTTGAACGCCACCATTACCGAAGATTGGGAAGGAAGAAGCTTCGACGCTCAAAAATTCTGACCCATTGGAATGTACAATAGTGAATTGGGCCCATGTTGGGCCTTTTTCCTTGCATTTGGTAAATTACCATAATCGCCCTTTCATCTATTTTTTTTTTTT
>NW_019657584.1:0-361 GCF_002806865.2 Cucurbita pepo subsp. pepo
TTCTCAATTAACAAATTTATATAAAAATATTAAATATTTTAGTCTTATACAAACTCATGATATAAAATATTCATATACACTCATCTCCACACGAACGATTTGAATCAAATCATTTGTAACAATAGCAAAATTAGTCGTATCAATGTTAACAATATAAGACACCCAACCACGTCCACATACTCGAACATAATATCCTCATATGTCAACTACACACTATTCAATATTATGTTAATAGCTTTGATTTTTTTAAACAAAATACAAAATTTAAGAATATTTTTATTAATTTAACGAGAATCGCTCCGATGTTCTATCACCTAATTAAAATATAATATTTGAGAACATAAGAAACAATATCTTCGTG
>NW_019657585.1:0-361 GCF_002806865.2 Cucurbita pepo subsp. pepo
GCCTCATGCCAAAGACCGACAAGCCGAGCCACCGACTGGCGTCATTGCTCCCATCTGCCCATTCCGCGACCTGTGGTAGGTGACGATTGCCATTGTCGCCCAGCCCTAACAGTCCACCGCACAGTTGCCGCAAACACTCAAGAGTCATCCACCACCATCCTCCTTCGCCGACATTGCTGTACAGACCGCGCCACACATCGCTCTATCTGTCTTTAAAATGAAATACGTTTCAATTAATCCTAACATGTAATGTTACAACTTGATTCAACTCTCTTCCTTCAATAAATTGAACACCAACTCTAATTAGTTTCTATTTCTTAAAGTCAATTGTTCAATGTTTAGCAAATTAAGACTTTAGGGT
>NW_019657586.1:0-361 GCF_002806865.2 Cucurbita pepo subsp. pepo
TACACGTGTAGCTGTACATGGTAGTAATACCTTGGAGATTTATCTCCTCACTTCAAGTCACTTGTATGAAACGGAGTCGAGACTCCTAAGTGGATCACGATTTCATACATCTAATTTTCAGTAAAGTAGGGACCACACGAACACACCGTTATACAAAAATAACAGACACTTGTAGTACATGTAGTACATGGTAGTAATACCTTGTAGATTTCCCTCCTCTTTTCCTTGTAACAAACTCCCCATTTTGGAGAACAATAAATCTCAACTCACCTAACCAAATTTTTTTTTAATAAATAACTAAAAAAATAATAATTTAAAAGACACATAATATTTACCTTGAAATTCTCCTTTTTGGAGAAAA
>NW_019657587.1:0-361 GCF_002806865.2 Cucurbita pepo subsp. pepo
AACCCACTAAAATGAGTGATTCAAGATTTGATTTAGGCCCAACTTTGACTTTTAGATAAAACTTTGGCCAATGTTGGGTTGGTTAGCCAAAATACAAACATAAATATTATTTCCAGCAACAGAAGAAATAATAGGGAGCTTTTTTAAGTCACCATCAATGTTCTCAACAAAATCTATCAAATCAAACTAAAAACTTCTCTTGATTCACTGTACTTTCATGATTGCTTAAGCAAGCTTTATATACTGATCTGATTAGTTTAAGCAAATTACGTAATTACATTGACCTAATCATTAATACATATACATATATGATGCTGATGGTAGTTGACTTCAATTTTTGCTATTATTTGGGAATTAACTT
>NW_019657588.1:0-361 GCF_002806865.2 Cucurbita pepo subsp. pepo
TAATAAATTGAAAGTAGATTATCTAGGATTTTGCTAGATATTGGATTCTGAGTGCAATATGGCTTGCGGTGGGATCTTGGCTTGCTAAATATGGCTTGCAGAGAGGCGGTAGGATATGAGGCTTGCTGGATTGTTCAGAAAGTTGTGGTTTGCTAGGATACTTGGCTGGGTTTCCATTAACCGTTGAAAATGGATCGGGGGGAACGTACCAAAGGCAGATTGAATGAAATTTGGTCACGGTGGCAGCAACTATAAAGGCTTCGAATAAAACTTGATCATAGTGAATGATCAATAGTTATGAAAGCTTCACTAATTGGGTTAGGATTGTTGAGTTATGGAGTCTGCTCCCTGTATTTATAGC
>NW_019657589.1:0-361 GCF_002806865.2 Cucurbita pepo subsp. pepo
GTTCCTTTTAACACTTTTCCTAAAGTGTCCGACGCTTCTTTTGAAGTAGTTGTACTGGCAATCTTCTCAAAGCCTGACTCGTCTATATCCCTGTTACTGGTATCGTGACCTTGCCTCTCTATGTAAGAATATATTAACTGGTCCAATGTAAAATTGACTATTTCAATTGGAAATTTAGTAAACTATTATACATAAAAACAAATGGAGAATGATGCAGTATGGATTAAATAATTCACTATGAACTCGTTTAACTTTATGACTAACAAAATCAAAATGCTGCAGTTATTATTATTTTATTTCAACACGAANCCAATGTATGAAAAGGAATGATAAGAGAAAAACTAACCTTGATTTCTCCTCC
>NW_019657590.1:0-361 GCF_002806865.2 Cucurbita pepo subsp. pepo
TCCGGGATTGTGAGGCCCTTACAAACCAAATCTATACCATAGACGGGGTTAGGGGAAGAAGAGACTCGGGAACGGATCAAAAAAGGAGGGAAAAAGGACGTTGAGACGACGTTAACGAGGAGAGAGAAAGGTGGCTGGAAAAATGCGCAGACAATCGGGCGAAGAGGACGAAGTCCGACCCGAGGGCCGGATCCCGCAACCCGAACCGAACCCAGTCCCCTTAGGTCGGCCCAGTACCCGACGGTTCCCGCGGCCAAGGCGCTTCAGCCCAAAACTCATAATCCCAGCCCGCCTGCATTTTTCCTTCAGCTGNGAAAACCCGCGCCTCGACCTGAGACCCCTGCACACGCTCACTCTTTGA
>NW_019657591.1:0-361 GCF_002806865.2 Cucurbita pepo subsp. pepo
GCCCATTATTAATCACATTTTGACCTATAATTCCTTTCCTCCTTTATTTACGTTTCTTTTTCCCCTGATTTCTCTCTCATGTAAAATGACATAATACTCCCTCTCTCACAAACCTAGAATGAGACATCTTTTCGAGTATTCGTGTAACAGCCTGAGGAGGCCTAACGTTCTCACTGACACACTGCTCAGTGTCAACATATATTGTCCGTTTTAGCTATCGTCGTCAGCTCTTGATTTTAAAACGCGTTTGTTAGAGATGTTTCCACACACTTATAAAGAATAGTTCGTCCTCATCTCGAACAGTGTGTATATAATTTAGCATAATTGATTTTTTTTTTTTTTTTTTTTTTTTTTTTTTTTT
>NW_019657592.1:0-361 GCF_002806865.2 Cucurbita pepo subsp. pepo
AAATTTTATAGCTATTCATTTTTTTTATTATTATCTTTTTTTAACACATATTTGTTTTCTCATTATTTTTTTAAAAAATATTTGAGCTTTTAACCAATTATAATTTTTAGAAATAAAGACAAATTTTNTTTTTTTTTAAGTTTAAAAATTGACTAATTTATTAAAATATATCTAAAAAAATGAAATTCATGCTTAAAACGAAAAACTAAAAGCAAATGGTCATCAAATGAAATATTAGTTTTTTTAGTGTTGTTGTTCCACATCGATTAGATTGAAAAATTTTGGTGTTTGGCTCTAATATAATATAAAAAGAGAAATCTCTTTTATTAAGTCACAACAATTGGTTCGTTTCATCCCACAT
>NW_019657594.1:0-361 GCF_002806865.2 Cucurbita pepo subsp. pepo
AAAGAAAGAATTAGAAATAGAAACAAATAGGTTAGTTTATTTATATATTTTTGAGTTATTACCAATCAACTCTTTTTTTCCATTACACTCTTTTTCAACTATAAAAAGTGAAACAAATCAAGCACAGACGTGTTCATACCCATCTCTTTTTCTCTCCCATTCCAAGAATATGAGTTTATTTTCAACACTTGCACTTTATCTCTTAATTTCTTTGTTCTTTGCTAACCAATTGACTACCATCTAAGGATCATTCATCCAAAACCNGAATCAGCTCACTGTTCGCTGCAAATCTGGCAATGATGACTTGGGAGTCCACAAGTTGACCCCTTGGGCTAGCTACGACTTCAGTTTTCGTCCAAAC
>NW_019657595.1:0-361 GCF_002806865.2 Cucurbita pepo subsp. pepo
AAAGGCCTTTATATTTTTTTTCTTTGGGTTTTGCTCAGAGAATATGTTCTTAAATTTTGCATTTAAATCAAGGTCAGGATTTGAGCCATCTTAAAGGTGTATTTGTTGAAGACAATTGGACTTCCACCTCGGCTAATTAAGGAAAAAAGCTCGGGTATATAAGTGAGGTACATATCTTCATTGAAATAATAGAATATCGTACATAGATGANCATTATTTCTAATAAAATTAAGGCGTTTAAAGTTTGAAACTTGACATGTATGTATGTGTTAAGTTTCAAAAGTCGCTCTTTTACTTTTAAGAAAATTTTCAAAAAGTCTTTTTTTTTTTAAGGTATAAATTTCAAAAAGTTTGCATGTGT
>NW_019657596.1:0-361 GCF_002806865.2 Cucurbita pepo subsp. pepo
TCTTTTCTTTCTTCTTCTGTTTTGTTTGCAGAATTATTGACGCCTGATGAGAAAGATATTTTAGGATAGGGTGGAGAGATTAAAGAGAGGTGGTCACTTTTTTTTTTCTTCCTTATTTTATTATTTTTATTTTATTATTATTATTATTATTATATATAACCTAACGAGGCATTACAAATTCACTACATCCCATATATGAAAAGTAGATGAGTTGTTCTCTTAAGTACCAATTTCGAGACTTGAACAATGGGGCCCCACCCTCTCATTGGCCCGAGAGGGACTTGGTTCACTACAAGAATAATTGATNACGTTTTTCGTAAGTCGTGATAGCTCATGTTATTAAAAGTCTTGGACTTTTTAT
>NW_019657597.1:0-361 GCF_002806865.2 Cucurbita pepo subsp. pepo
TTATATATATAAAATTGACATTGTTCAGGCAACCGAGGATCGAACAAATTCCCACAACCATGGTAAATGAGCCATTCATTAAAGAACCAACGGGCAAAAAGGAGATACCATTTGGTGAGTAAATGCTAAGATGGATAGGAACTGGGGATATCTGTTTTGTCCTCCCAGTTACTCNCGCAGCTGTAGAACGTTACAACAAGAGGAAATGTTGAATTCAAGTAGAAGATAGAACAGACAAAGAACAACAACTAGGAAAGTACTTGCAATTTAGAAGAAGTAAAATCGTAAGTGTACAAAAATATGCAGACAAGCAAGAACACATTGAAATGGCAACATACCAAAGTCCGTAAATCTCCTCTTG
>NW_019657598.1:0-361 GCF_002806865.2 Cucurbita pepo subsp. pepo
TTATTTTCCTAATATGGTTATTTAATTTCAGTTTTTTTTTTTCTTTTTCATTTTTATGTCTTCGATGTTAGACGAACACGACTCTCAACAATGATATGATATTGTCCACTTTGANATATAACATCTCATGACTTTGCTTTGGACTTCCCCAAAAAGTCTCACACCAATGGAAAGAGTATTCCTCGATTATAAATTTATAATTATTCTCTAAATTAGCCGACGTGGGACTTTCATCATCCAACACAAGATTCAGTAGCTGGGTCGTGGAAGCTGAGAAGGAGAACCGTTTTCACTCCAAAAAGTCTAAAACATTGTTCACTCATACAATCAATTCCAATGGGACCGTCCCATTAAACAAAGT
>NW_019657600.1:0-361 GCF_002806865.2 Cucurbita pepo subsp. pepo
GTACTTTGCAAGTAGCTTTGAGCATTCACAAAAGGTCGAAAATTGAATTTCTTTAGAATGATAACCAAATAACCGATGATTATTGTTGAATTTCCAAAAAATACACCACAAATTTCATTTATAGATATAAATGGATCCACTTATATAAAACCCTGAGTATATAATTGCATCATCACTAACAAACCCACCTTGGAGTGATCATGTTCACCAGAGGCTACAAATAATCATGTTACATGTGTCTAGGATACCACGGAGACACCAATGCAAGCAATCGCTACCACCCGAAGTTTCTTTGATATNGTTCACCAGAGGCTACAAATAATCATGTTACATGTGTCTAGGATACCACGGAGACACCAAT
>NW_019657601.1:0-361 GCF_002806865.2 Cucurbita pepo subsp. pepo
GTTCATTTAAATAAATATAAATAAGAAAATAGCAATAAATTTGCGTCTTAAAATGAATTAATAAAAATTAAAAAAAAAAAAAAAACTAAAAATTATGAAAAAAGAAATATAACCAATGAAATCGATGATGAGGCGGCCGTCGCAGCCTCGACCGGCGGTTTTATGGAAGAACGTCTCGCCGCAGGGCAAAATGGTAGGGTAAAACGCNGTTGTAAATCGCCGGAAAATCGCAAGCTCTTGAATCCGCCATTGAAATGAGAATGGAAGCTACTGTAAAAAAAGCCATTGGAATCTTCATCGTCATTGAAGGAACTCAAAATCCAAGAAGAAGAAGAAGAAGAAGAAGAAGAAGAAGAAGAAG
>NW_019657602.1:0-361 GCF_002806865.2 Cucurbita pepo subsp. pepo
TCAGCTCCTTTGATCTGTTGTTTCAGTTCTCAAAAGCTTGGGCGGATTCCGCTCCGACTCCGGCAATTTCGGATTTAGCATGGTGTTTCGAGTTCATTAGTTATAGAGTAAGTGAGCTGAATTTTGATTTACTTATTTTCCAGCATTGTGGAAAGTTGAATGTGTAGCTGAGAAATCAAGAACAAATTAACTTTCCANCACTCGATTTGAACTTCCTCTGCAGATGAACTCTCCGTACCTGCTTTTGTTTGTCATTTTGATTGCTAACTATGAACCTCTTTCCTTTTATTTGAGCTTCTTTTCTCAACTTCTGCCTCTTATCATTGTAATTTACAAGCATGTCAATGTACACTGGTTTGCC
>NW_019657603.1:0-361 GCF_002806865.2 Cucurbita pepo subsp. pepo
TTTGAATAACGCTGTCGTGACGGTTCTAGTTTTAACGGGTCATGACATAAGGGGCTCCCAGAGTATGCGCACCGGCAAGGACAGTGGCCCAGCAATGTGCGAACTAGCTGGTGAGCCCATACTCGCACGTATGGGCTGTGTGTAGAGTATATGGTACACGTCCATGATTACCCGTTAGGATTAGTNGAAATGAAACGATAGGTCCCATCATTTCATTGCATATGATTGTTGCATAACCTCGATAGGGGGTCACTTACTGAGTATTCTAGAAATACTCAAGCTTCGTGCTACTTTACTTTTGCAGATAAGGGCAAGGCACCCATGTGACGACGACGGCGACATCGTACACCTCGGGACCGTG
>NW_019657604.1:0-361 GCF_002806865.2 Cucurbita pepo subsp. pepo
GCCCACATGATTTCTAGTCATGCCCGATAACCACTCCGGTAGGCCCACTGAATAAAAAATAGATTAAGCCGAAGTTTTGAACAGTAGGATTCGAGATTTCAAGTCCGATAACCACTCTTTTATTTTTAATGTAAAAAAGATTTTTGTGCAAAATAAGCCGTGGGCGGCAGGATTCGAACCTGCTAGTCATGCCCGTTAACCCCTCCGGCACGCCCACAGAATGAAAAATTGAATAAGTCGAAGTTGTGAGCACTAGGATTCGAGATTTCTAGTCCNTTTTTTAATGTAAAAAAGATTTTTGTGCAAAATAAGTCATGGGTGGAAGGATTCGAACCTGCTAGTCATGCCCGTTAACCCCTCC
>NW_019657605.1:0-361 GCF_002806865.2 Cucurbita pepo subsp. pepo
AATTGAAAGAGGCGAGTATTTATAGCGACTGGGCGGAGATTGAAATGATGAGAAATTTCTGTGTGTTTTTTTTAAATGAAAAATTAATAAAAATACCACTAAAGTTTTTAATTGGTCTAAAAAATAATACCACTAAATTTTATATTTTCCAACGAATTTGACAACTCAACAAATTCCAACAATCCAATTTAACTCGTAAAGATTAGATTTGGTTCTATGTTTTTTAGTGGTTGTTCACCACTTTGACCATAACCATTTCTTTCTTTCTCCTTTCTCTTGCTCGACCTCAGCGCTTGTCACATGCNGCGCTTGTCACATGCTTTATCAAGTTTATGCAAAACTGTACCTCACACTATTGAGG
>NW_019657606.1:0-361 GCF_002806865.2 Cucurbita pepo subsp. pepo
GTTTAAATTTAATATTTTATTTTATTCTCAGTATTTAATTAATTTATATTTTCTTATTTACACGTATTAGTTACTAGCTTGTATCCTATTTAGAGTTTGTGAATATCAAAGAGAATACACATCTTCGATCTTAATCAATCATATTTTTACTTTAGAATAATTATATTTTAATTATGAAATTTTATTTTAACCTATTAATTAAAAAAAATTGATTGGAACAACTATTNAAAAAAAATTGATTGGAACAACTATTCCATTTATTAGTTTCTAATGAAGATAAAGAGGGAATAAATTTTCATTAATTATTAATTGAAATGGTTGGAGAAGCCAACATTGTAAGAACAATCATGCAACACTAGAA
>NW_019657607.1:0-361 GCF_002806865.2 Cucurbita pepo subsp. pepo
GAATTTATAAAACTTTTCAATTACCTACCTTAACATTTTTTATTATATTATTACATGGTATATATATATATGAAACATGTGATCTATAATTTTTTACGATAAATTTAAAAATAAATAAATATTATTTTTCGTGGTCCACGTTGTTCATGTTTTAGTGGTCCGTATCAATTCTCTCCCTATTTTTCAGAACACAACGCACAAAACATTTCACAATACTCAAATTCGATAATCTTAATTCAAGCCTATTTTTGCAAAAAAAAATTTCATTTAACTACTTGGTAAAAATATCTGCTAATTGATTATTAGAGTTTACAAANAATTTCATTTAACTACTTGGTAAAAATATCTGCTAATTGATTAT
>NW_019657608.1:0-361 GCF_002806865.2 Cucurbita pepo subsp. pepo
TTAAAGGATAAGAACTTGAACCAAGGTTCTCACTGCAAAACAAGGTACTAAAAATGGGCAAAACTAGGTACTCAAAATGGGTTAACCTTAAAAAAATGTTAAAAGAAGAGAGTAATTCACCTGGATGGAAGTGAAAAAGTTAGGAATTAAGGCTGAATTAAGTATTCCAAGGTTTCTAGTATTAGTTTTTGACACCTTAGCGCTTTACATTGAATACATTAGCTTTGATAAGAAGATATGATTCGGCCATGCGACTATTTATTGAATATAAAGAACTGATTAAGGTGTGCTTGAAAGTGGCCTNTATTGGATCAGATCAATGACATACAGATCAACCCTACCATAGTCTCTCTTTGCACCA
>NW_019657609.1:0-361 GCF_002806865.2 Cucurbita pepo subsp. pepo
GGACAGGTTGTACAAGACCAAAGAGGAAGCAGAATAAAAAATCTAGAGATGATGATGATTCTATAAATTCAGTAGAAGACATTGGGGATGCTCTAATCCTCAGCGTGGACTGTTCGATTGAATCCTGGATTTTGGATTCTGATGCATCTTTTCATTCGTCTCCAAATAAAGAGTTGTTCCGGAATTTCAAGTCTGGAAATTTCGAGAAGGTGTATCTTGCCGACAACAAAGATTTGGAGATTAAAGGAAAAAGAGATGTCTGCATAAAAAATCCAGCAGGAAATCAGTGGACATTAAAGGATGTCAAATATATTNATCCAGCAGGAAATCAGTGGACATTAAAGGATGTCAAATATATTCC
>NW_019657610.1:0-361 GCF_002806865.2 Cucurbita pepo subsp. pepo
AGACCTTGAACCACTTTTCCCCATAAGTTTCAATTGAGTTTAAACGGTTGCTACAGGCTGAGATATAGTCTGCCTCGTCTGGTATTGCTTTGACATTCCCATTGAAAATGTCCTAGCTTGTGACAGTTATAGCGCTCCACTATTGTCTTGTTGAAGGTTTGTCTGCCTCGTTCCCTTCCTCTGCCTCTAAAGCTTCCACGACCTTGACTCCTTCCTCCAGTAGACTGCACAAGTGGACTCTCCATCGACATACTTTTATTATGACACACGTAGAAGACTGCTGCTTCTAGTTTTAACTAGTTTAGGGCATGACTNAAAGTTTCCACGACCTTGACTCCTTCCTCCAGTAGACTGCACAAGT
>NW_019657611.1:0-361 GCF_002806865.2 Cucurbita pepo subsp. pepo
TTTTTTTTTTTTTTTTTTTTTTCTTTAAGCGTTTAATTACAGGTTCTTTTAGGTTGGGTTTATTTTATTTTTATTTTTATTTTTATTTTTTTTGTTAATAAATGCGTGGGGAGGAGAGTTTGAATTGTACTTGACCTCTTCATGAATGCATATATGGTCTCAGCTAGTTGAATTACGAACAAATTGTTATTTAGGATATTTTATTTAATTGAACATTTGACTATAGNTTTTTTTTTTCGAATTGATTTGTGCCCATCTAATATCACTTTCTAATTTAGGGGAGCATATTCTTCTATTCAAACAAGAATACAGTTGGGAATTCCAAAATAACATGTAGGAGACAACATTTTATTGGTGTAAC
>NW_019657612.1:0-361 GCF_002806865.2 Cucurbita pepo subsp. pepo
TTCAATTTGGTGCCCAAAGCATGAATGGTTGGAAAGTAAGCTTAAATGTTTTTGTTTTTTTGTTTTTTTCAGTCAAAACCATTTAATTATGAAGGCATAATAATCATAGATAGGGAAAGTATATAAGGAGAAATTTACTGAAGAAAGAGTAAATGGGTGNTGAGAAAAAATGGTGGTTAAAGACAAATTTGGCCTCCGAAGATGCAAGGCCATGTATTCAATGTAATAGTGGAGAGAGAATAGTGGAGAGAGAAATAACAACAAGATAGAGAAGAAAAACATTGAAATTGGTGTGTAATAACCTCTTGAGAACTTCTTTGCTCCTTGTCTCTCTCCCTTTGCGACACCTCCTTTCTTAAAG
>NW_019657613.1:0-361 GCF_002806865.2 Cucurbita pepo subsp. pepo
AATAGAATTTCGATCGAATAAACGGAGTGCTTCAAATTGAACCCTTATTCGGCAACCCTAATCATGGACGTTTGAAGTCCGTGCTAAATGAACCGAGTCACGGTTGACGTTTCTTAAAACTTTTGTGGGGAATGATTCGTCTTGATGATATAGAATAGAATTTCGAAGAAACGGAGTGCTTCGAATCGAACCCTAATTCGGAAACCCTAACTGGGTCTTTTTGAAGTCCGTGCTAAAAGAACCTTGTCACGGTCGGCGATAATCGAAACTTTTGTNTCTTTTTGAAGTCCGTGCTAAAAGAACCTTGTCACGGTCGGCGATAATCGAAACTTTTGTGGGGAATGATTAGTCTTGATGAATT
>NW_019657614.1:0-360 GCF_002806865.2 Cucurbita pepo subsp. pepo
CTCCATTTTCGCCTCCTACCATTGCTTTCATTTGAATGACTGTTTTTTTATGTTATATCGTATCAAGAACACATTTAACAACATTCTTGCTAAATTTTTTTCATAGAAAAATTTGTTGAGGCATCAAATTTCTGTTAGCTATTTTTCTTGTTATTAGTTCAGTCATGTCCTTTTTCGTCCTTTCTATGTTTCATATATTTTTTTCTATAAAAGACATTGGACCCTAGGAATAAAAGATAGATCATTTTTGGTACATTTGACACGTCTCTTAAATTTACAAATCTCATTTGGTATTAGCCAGAACAAAACAAAGTGATCTAAGAAAGAAAATGAGCAGCGACAAAACACTCACCAAGATTC
>NW_019657615.1:0-360 GCF_002806865.2 Cucurbita pepo subsp. pepo
TTTCCTTTTCTAACTAATGTGAGTTGACATGAAATGGATCATGGAAGGTGACGTATCCGATGAATGAATGATTCAATCCCCTCCCACCCACATGGGTTCTTCGATTCTATTGAAGGGGCGAAGGCCTAAGACCGACAGGCGAAGAGGCGCACGCATGAGACCGATAGGGAGAGGCTTAGGAATTGTGAGACCCGGAGGGCGAAGAGGCGAAGACATGAAACCGAGTTGGAGAGGTAAAGGGGTTCCCCTTCTTCTTTCTATGTGAGGTGGGGCGTACGTCAGAGCGGAACCTATCTCGAACGCAGAGCGCCGGCTCTGGCCTTAGATACAGTTACCATGCTTACCGGCTCTAACCATTGC
>NW_019657616.1:0-360 GCF_002806865.2 Cucurbita pepo subsp. pepo
CATCTATAAATTTAACTGATATTGTGGCAAACCCAAGTTTTTAAATATGCACTAATAATCATCATAGCTAATCTTAAAGATGCACAAGCTGAGAATCAAACTCGGGTCTATACCATGGCAGGGTACTATTCTACCACTAGACCACTAGTGCTTCTAACTTTAGTCTTATCCATATCGTACTCGTATTTTGGTCATGCAGTTCTTCCAAAGCTCATAACTTTTCATTCACCACTTGTTTTTTTTTTATAAAAAAAAAAAAGCACGATAGTGCTACTCGTTTCATCTATAAATTTAACTAATATTGTGACAAACCCCAAGTTTAGAATAGTGTGACGAGTGAGTTCGAAGTGTTCGAATTCA
>NW_019657617.1:0-360 GCF_002806865.2 Cucurbita pepo subsp. pepo
GCGGGGGAAAGAGGAGGACACTGGGCGGGATCTATCAGCAGTGAATTCCCCATACATCTTTAGGTGCCTATCAAAAAGATACTCCGAAGGCTTCGGGATCGAGGTATCATTAGCTGAAGAAGACACTGGCCAATCCACGTGGCCTGCTTGACGAACGTCAGAGACGGAGACATCGTAAATTGGTCCGCGGGCATCACAATCAGTCTTCTGTCCTACTACAGGTGCTGCGACAACCTTTACCAAGTACGAACGATTGTCGACCACCAGATCCGCTGGTCTACTATATTCACCCTAGCCCACAAGCACAAATCCTCGGCGTAGAATATAATCCCAAAGTACTCCAAAGACCCAAATATAGTC
>NW_019657618.1:0-360 GCF_002806865.2 Cucurbita pepo subsp. pepo
GGATCAAGATAAAGTACCTGACTTATAATAGCTGAATCTAGTTTTTCCTTTGGCCCATTAGTGCAGACATCAAGAAGATCAAACCTGCAAACAAAGATGAAACAACATTACATCTCATGGGCAATCCCTCCATTGACTGTTAGTCTAAGGGGAGGGTCAACTCTCTAAGTATGGTTGACCTTGAACTAAAGTCAATGCAAGGACTAATCCAAGATGGAGGAATAATTAATTGGGGACGTACCCTAAAATATCATTAGCTGTCTTGAACAAGTCAGCTGCAGCAGGAACGCTTTGAGATTCCTTTCCCATTCCCACAGCTTGTGCACCCTGAGTACTCGAGAGTGAAGAAAGGAAAAACAT
>NW_019657619.1:0-360 GCF_002806865.2 Cucurbita pepo subsp. pepo
AAATAAATAAGGTGTTTGCAAATAATACGTTTTTATATCTATAAATAATTTAAAAAAACACTATTATTCTTTTCCCATTAAGCTTTACCCTAAAAAACATTTTAGTAAATAAAATTCTCCAATTTTATATTATATTCAAATAATTTTTATAATCGATATTTTTTTTCCCTACTATTTTGGGTTTTTTTAATATTTAAATCTATTTTTTGTATTTTTTAATAAAATTGTTAGATCTAATTAAAAAAATTATAATAGAAATGAAATTAATTTTAGGGGTTAAAAAATAAAATTAAAAATTAAAAGTGGAGAAACCGACATTGGAAAACAGGTGGCTATAATGGTATTTTTCTTTTTTTTTTT
>NW_019657620.1:0-360 GCF_002806865.2 Cucurbita pepo subsp. pepo
ATATATATAAATTAACGTTTTATTATAAATATTGGAAAAAGACAAATAAATAAATAAAAAAGAAAAGAAAAGAAGAGATGAAGAAGAAGTGAACCCTACACTTCCGCCTCCACTTCTTTCGCTCCCCACCCGTTTTCTTCATCTCTGAATTTCCCCTCCCGCCGCCGCAGCCGCCGCACTCACACAATCATCTCTGCTGATAGTCGCCGGTACGCCCCAACCGCCACGTTTTTTTTTTTTTTCTTCACCTTTACCTTCCTCCCTGCTGCAACCTCTCGACGTCATGGGTCAGTTTTCCATCTCAGTTTCTCCATTTTTCAATTCTGCAATCAAAGTCTGTCCTGATAAATCAGTTTTTTT
>NW_019657621.1:0-360 GCF_002806865.2 Cucurbita pepo subsp. pepo
AGCATTTTTGATGAGAGAAAAACGAGCGACTCCCTACAACCACGAAAGAAAAAACCAGTGCGATAGTAACCACCCAGTGATCCCTGGCACACTCAGGGTAGAAACACCCACTGGCAACACGCTTTACAACTTCCTAAGTCGTTGGAGCTTGAATTTTCTTTATATACTCAAATACCATAGATCTACACATATAGGTACGTAGAAAGACAGTGGAAGTCGTGAGCAAGAAGGAGAAGGAGATGAAGAGACTTGAGATGGAAGAATGATAGAAAATGGATGTCGGACTACAGTTTAAAGAGGAGAGAGAAAACAATCGTCATTGTTAGATTGAATGGCACAATGACCTATATGGGTCACGAC
>NW_019657622.1:0-360 GCF_002806865.2 Cucurbita pepo subsp. pepo
TAGGAAACAACAGAGTGAGAAGAACTGTATATGAAACAAAGCAATTCCTAACAACTTTAAAGAAACGTATTTAGTAGCTATCATTATCAACTCTTTCTCACGGTGGTCTATGAGATGATGCTGAAATCTGATTCAGCCTGGTTTTCCTCTCACCACATGCCTCATCTATAGAAGAAAAAAGATCGCCAACTCGAATAATCCAGACAAGTTGATTAGTGCTTAATGCTTATAAAGATTTGAAACACATTGCTCATTGAAAGATGGCTTGGACTCACCAAACAAGTGTATCTCAAGCTTGAATCTAGTTCAATGACAACATAAATTCATCACCCATGCTCACCATTAATTGTGAGACAAATA
>NW_019657623.1:0-360 GCF_002806865.2 Cucurbita pepo subsp. pepo
AAAAAAAAAAACATTTGAATTTTAGGAAAAATTTCACCACACTTTTCTTTTCTTTTTTTTTTCTTTTTTAATTTTAGTTTTCAAAACCTAGATTGATAGGTAGCAACTCCTTTTCAAAACTATTTCTTCACTCCCATTTAACAATATTTATATTGTAAAATGGGATTAACTTCTTTAAGTTTATGGAGTTTCTTTTTATTATTCGTTTACTTCTATCTCGTGTTAAAAAAAATGTGCTAGTAAACATAATTCATCTTTTATTGTTATATGTACTTACTCCATTTGTATTTACTTCCTTTTATACCAAAGTTGATACTAATTAATAAACCCATGTGCTTAATACATTCTCTAAAAAAAAAA
>NW_019657624.1:0-360 GCF_002806865.2 Cucurbita pepo subsp. pepo
AAGAAAAATAAAAAAGAAAAAAAAACTAAAAGATAATTACATAAGTCTTTAAGAAAGGAGACCCAAAGAGGCATGATATCGAAAAAGTTATCACATTCATAAAGTGTTTATCCTTATGTAAACCATATCGAGTGCTTATCCTAGTTGAAAAAGGCATTTCAGCATCAACTTTGGAACAACTAGTTCTCAATTTTAACATCTATAACACAAGTTTGTTTGGTGCATAATGCCAAAATGTGTTTTGCACACAAGTGCATTGAATTAGGTATAAGAAACCAAGCTTTCATCAAGGGGAAAAAAACCCAAGAAAAAGGAGTGCAAATAACTACAAGAAAGGACATTAATCCAAAAAAAAAAAAA
>NW_019657625.1:0-360 GCF_002806865.2 Cucurbita pepo subsp. pepo
AGACATGCTTTAAGATTTTTATTTACATGAAAAATATCATATCAGTCTACATCAGGTTCATTTGACACTGCACCTAACTATTTGTGACAAATTAATTGTATTATTATCATAGGCACCAAATCAATAATTTGACAAAAATGAATGTAGGGACTAAAATCAAACACATCCTATTCTTAAAATGCTGGCAATGAGAATACATTATGAATAGAACTTTCATTAATTGAGTTTGCATTTAATTTAGTTTGCTATACATAATACAGATTCGACGTTACAAACACAAATAAATACTAAGAAAACAACATAAGCACAACTCAAACGATCAAACGTGGAGCAAAAAAAAAAAAAAAAAAAAAAAAAAAA
>NW_019657626.1:0-360 GCF_002806865.2 Cucurbita pepo subsp. pepo
AGGATTTAGATATCAGTAAAAAAAAGTGGACGTGATCCTTAAAGATTTGAGTAAAATTATGTTTTCCTTTTCCCCGTTATGCACAATTTTCTGGAGTAAAGTAGATAAGGAACTCACTGCTTTGGTGAATAATAAATGTGACCCATGATACCTTTGTTTGATCTTTCATGCTCGTTACCGGGTTGAACTGTACAAACAACACTCTTAAAAAGCTAAGCGCCTGCTACTTAACGAGTGATAAGTAACAAGATAACCTTAATATCAAAGTATTATGAATGGCAATGAGGAATTCTGACTAGCGGTTGCAGAGTTTTTACCTCCTGACTTAGTGAGTTTTAAGGTTATTACGTTTACCTTACA
>NW_019657627.1:0-360 GCF_002806865.2 Cucurbita pepo subsp. pepo
AAAATGCTCTTGGACAAGATTCAAAAGAATCACTAACGCATCAAAAACTTGCATTATAAATTTGATAATTCTGAAGTAATTTAGATTTAGGATAGCCTTAAAGTTAAGAATTAATTTCCATTTCGGTACATCAATGCAACCAGCACATGTCATTAACCATTCAATAGAACAAAATTCTTGAATTGTCCCATCCACAACAAATAGAATGCTCGACATTACTTAACTGCACGCAATCAATGTACAGAATGTTTATCATTAATCTTAACCGGAAAATTCTTCAAGATCCATATGGAAATCACGAGCATAACCACAACCCCGCCCATTTTCAAAAACTAAAGAATCACGCTGCGTTATGAAATC
>NW_019657628.1:0-360 GCF_002806865.2 Cucurbita pepo subsp. pepo
ATTTTCGAAAGTTTCTAAACATTTATCACTAAAAATCTCAGATTTAAAGATTCAATTGTGCTTTCATTTCGCAATAGAGCTGTTTTCAGTTCACAATTTAGAAAATAATTAAAAAAGAAAGAAAGATTGAACGACGAAAAAGTAAAATGAGAGACCATTAACAAGAAATTTAATGTAGAAAAACAACCATAAGAAAAATAATCTCATTAAACATTATTATTTAACATGGTATTATAATCATGTAAAATTGACACATCTGATTAAAGAAAATCAACTTAAATAGCAAGATTTTATACTTTAGACTAGCCTTGATATTGTTCATAATTTATTCAAGATGAAACTGAAAACGAAACAAGTTTC
>NW_019657629.1:0-360 GCF_002806865.2 Cucurbita pepo subsp. pepo
TTTCATGTAAAACATAGCTAGAAAATTATGGAAATCTTCCAAGGCATTCAGATCAAAGGTTAGGTTTGTGTAACCGAAGTTAAAGTCATTAGGTTACATATTCCAAATTATGAAACTAATCTTTTATACTCATTAGCTTAAACAATTCATAAACTCTCCTAATCCCAGATTTCATGAACTCAAACTTACTAAAACTGTGAGCCAAACATCACCTGATCTTACACAGAATAGCCAGTGTAAACGCGCAGGCTTAGATAGTACTCGTCTCTTATTTCTTTTTATCAACAAAAAAAATTAAGTAGATAAAGATGAAAAGGCTTAGATCATCAAAAGGGTATGTTCCTCCTAACAACGTATGAT
>NW_019657630.1:0-360 GCF_002806865.2 Cucurbita pepo subsp. pepo
AAAAAATTGAATATAATCATTCAACAACAATTGAGGCTGAATATAAGGGCTACTTACCTCACAAGCAAACCGAAGTTTTCCTTGCATCAGCCTAAAATGAATATAAGAATATATAAAAATTACAATCTTAAAGATTGATGGGTCGATAAAGTAACCATTATGAATGGTATTTTGTATGATTATGTATGATTCAAATGATAATCTGTTAACTTTCCACCGATCTTTAGCCTGGATGAAAATCACATGATGTTATCTAAATTCGTCAATTTTGTAGTTAACTGGCAATAATTAATGTCTTTATAAGTGTATGATTCTATAAGAATTAAAATAGACATTTTAAAAGCAAAGGTAAGAATCAAA
>NW_019657631.1:0-360 GCF_002806865.2 Cucurbita pepo subsp. pepo
TGTGAATTTTTGTTGAGTTTCTGAAGTGTTATCGACATTATTATATTGTCGTTGATTATTATGATATCGATACTCTTTAAGGGGCCGTTTGGATGAGGAACGAAGAACGAGTAACGAGTAACAATGATCTATCTCTTGTTTGGAACAATTTTATTTACCTCCAAAAGATGTGGGTTTTTTGGNGGGTTTTTTGGATTGATATTTTGTTTCATATATTCATTTTTCAATAATTATAATGGATTGTTTATTATCCATTAATTTATTTCTGTTAGAAATTAATTTTAATTAATTCATTGAATTATGTGCTAAATCATTTTTATGGATTTGTTAATAATTTATCATAATTATATAAGATCGTGG
>NW_019657633.1:0-360 GCF_002806865.2 Cucurbita pepo subsp. pepo
GAAATGAAACAAAGAACAAACTACCAATGGACACATTAGTGTGAGGAAATGGAACAAAGAACATAAAGTAGCTGTAGAGACACATTAAGCCAATGAACTCCACCTAACAAAAGCAACAGAGAAGTTTAAGGACAACCATTGCCAAAAGCCTAAACCAGAGAGGGAGAGTGGAATTCTGTTTTTGGGAGGAAGNACTATGAAACTTTAAGAGAACTATAACTATTCATAAGCAGGCATTGAAAGGTGAGGATGATCCATAAATGAAACCTCCCATCTGGTTTGCTGCTACCCTTTTCTTTCTACTTCAAACATCTTTACGGTTAAGGCACTGTTCCACCAGTAACGCCGAGTTTCTAAGAT
>NW_019657635.1:0-360 GCF_002806865.2 Cucurbita pepo subsp. pepo
ATATATAACATTAATTTATTAAAAAAAAACATGAATTTGCCTAAAATTTAGAATTACTTTGGCAAACCTATTATAAATAAAAAAAATTAATATATTTTATATATTTGAATTTGGCTCGGGTCAATCCGAGAGTTTTACCCATGAACCCGAAACCGAACCGATTCAGTTCGGGTTCAAAAAAATGAACCCAACCCTACCCGAAATACTTCTTGTTTCATTCTTCTTGTTTTCTCTTTG
This sequence comes from Cucurbita pepo subsp. pepo, assembly GCF_002806865.2. Taxonomy (NCBI): domain Eukaryota; kingdom Viridiplantae; phylum Streptophyta; class Magnoliopsida; order Cucurbitales; family Cucurbitaceae; genus Cucurbita; species Cucurbita pepo. The sequence continues at coordinate 238 of NW_019657635.1, forward strand.
ATTTTTCTCTCTTTTTTCACTAACTCTTGTTTTTCTTTTAACTCTTTTTCCTCAAACTCTTGTTTTNTTTTTTCTTTCCTCCCACTTTAATTGATCAGCAAATACATTTGCAGAACTCAAAGG
>NW_019657636.1:0-360 GCF_002806865.2 Cucurbita pepo subsp. pepo
TTTATTTACTGAAAAACCGAGCTCAAAAAACCGAGCTTTCATGGAGATGATAGAAAAGGAAGCTAGATCCTAACTAATGCTCGTTATATAACAGCTCAAGCCCACCACTAGCAAATATTGTCCTCTTTGGGCTTTCCCTTTCAGGCTTCCATTCAAAGTTTTTAAAACGCGTCTCCTAGGGAGAGGTTTCCACATCCTTATAAAGAATGTTTCGTTCCTCTCTCCAATCGANCAACGTCCTCGCTGGTACTCCTCCTCTCCAATCGATGTGAGATCTCACATGTTATCTCTATGAATAACCTTACTAACCATTTCATTTCGGTCGTTACTTCTTCAACCTTTTCCTTTTTATTCATCATG
>NW_019657637.1:0-360 GCF_002806865.2 Cucurbita pepo subsp. pepo
ATATGCCATACTCTTTGATGAGGGGTTAGTAACCATTTGCTATTACCAGCATTGCTCATTATTATTAGGAAACGCATTCCAGTTTAAGGTTACCTTGTCGCTTTAATAATGAATGATATGGAGTCCCTCAATATATATGGGACGCTTGACTAATAGTTTCCAAAGGGGTTTGAACCATCTATTTCTGCCTTCACTCTTCCCGAGTTTCCCTCCTAGCGAACGGGTAAAGCTTATCCCTCACTCGCATTCGCCTAANATCGATTTTGTTGTTCTTACGACGGTTGGCAAAGACAAGATCTTTACACTTCGCGACTCTCGAAGAGTATGTGCTTAGTGCAAGGCCTCATAGAACATAGAACA
>NW_019657638.1:0-360 GCF_002806865.2 Cucurbita pepo subsp. pepo
AACAAAACAAAGGAAAGTATTAAAAGAGCAATGCCCGTCTATGAAAAATAAATATAACTACTTTATGCAGGTTCCATGATCTTTAATGCGATGCCGCAGTCAACCGTACATGGGTGTCTTGCCTTTACCTAAAATATAAAAGTAGCACATGACTTGAGTATTTTAAGAAATACTCAATATGTGACACCNTGTGACACCACTATTAGGGTAAGGGAATACATACATACAAATTGAATGAGACCTATCCTTTAAAACTGTATTATCTTAGGTGACATTCCTATCTAGGTCATTGAATGTGTATTTACTACTTTACACACAACCCATACGTGTGAATATGAACCCATCAGGCAGTTCACACAC
>NW_019657640.1:0-360 GCF_002806865.2 Cucurbita pepo subsp. pepo
TACTAGAATTTGTATAAATGATTGACATTTCGTTTCTAACTCAAAGCTAACCCCACTGTAATAATCTAAGGAAGATCTACCTATAATTGGATGTGATTTCTTAAAAAAAAAAAAAGAAATAGGTTAAAAGAAAATGAAGATTTAATATATACGGTGATGAGATCTATCTTCACGTAAATCTAGGTGAATCTCAACTGGGTAAAGGCCATTCTCATTTGCTCCTAAGTAAATTGTTGTTTTTCTGTTTCTTTTTCTTTACTTCACAGCCAGTTGAGAAAAGATAATTGTGGGAAAGGATGTGAGGTCAGTGGAGAGAAGTGAGGGAAAGTTTTTTTTTTTTTTTTTTTTTTTTTTTTTTTT
>NW_019657641.1:0-360 GCF_002806865.2 Cucurbita pepo subsp. pepo
TCCACTCTTTAAAAATTTCGTCTGGAAAACTTGGGAATGCTTCATTTTTGGACTTGGTTCTTAAGCCTTTATGTATTTCCTCATCCCTCTTTTTGACATAAGACCAAAACGCCTTACAACTCCCTTCACTGTTTTCACACCAGCTAAGTAAAGCCTCTTGCAGTTTCAGCAGTTGATCCATATCGTCTGTTGCTCTGCNTGTAGTCCATCAAATTCCTTGCCTCAAGTCTTTCTTCTTCCTCATGAAAAGGGACTGCAGCCTCCAGGCACAGCATGATTATCAGCTGTGGAAAAAACAGCCTCCCCACTTTCTTACTTACACATTTGACAATCTCATCCGCTACAATCTTTCCCACATCG
>NW_019657642.1:0-360 GCF_002806865.2 Cucurbita pepo subsp. pepo
ATGATTGATCCTTCTGTCCTCTCTCTCCCTCTGGTTTTTTCATTTGCTTGGCTCATGAGCTTATTTCTTGTCCCAACATTGCTTCTATCCTCTTCTTTCCAGTTTCGTTGCTTCACTCATTTGTCTCGTAACCTTATAGCAGGCTGATTGCTTTACTCATTCGCCCCTACACCTCAGCGGGCTCATTGCTTCCTTCGCTCTNTGACATTGCTTGGTTGGTTCCTCTCTCTCCTGTTGGAGTCTCATTGGTCAAGCTATTTTACATTGAACTCGGTAAATAGGTCAAGCTATTTTATGGTCTTATTGCTTTGCTCCTCTTGCTACTTACTCATTCCCCTTCTTTCTTTCAGAGTCAACCGT
>NW_019657643.1:0-360 GCF_002806865.2 Cucurbita pepo subsp. pepo
TTGTATTGCTACAATCATGCTGACCGATATGCAACTGACTTTACAGGACATATGGCAGGCAGGAGGGCTTTTCTTAAGACAGGAATGCTCCCCCCGCTCGAACTCAAGAACGAAACTCAAGTCATTGCTCATTTCCGCTCATGCTTGCTATAACAATTCCTTANTTAGAATCTCGTGATTTAAATTTTCTGCCTATCCCCTGCGCGCTTGCCTTTACTACCTGCCCTTACCTGCCTGCCTTGAACTACTGCACTTGCGTATACCTTTTCTTCCTCGAGACAGAAGATAGCTTTTTCTGGCATTGTATAGATATATAGCCAATATCATAAGTATTCCCAGGATAGAAATGGAATTGAAAGG
>NW_019657644.1:0-360 GCF_002806865.2 Cucurbita pepo subsp. pepo
TGCTGTAGGTTTGGTTTTGATAAAAACAGGTTTCAATGTTGTTTTTGTTGTTATTTCTTTTTGAAACAATGTTCGTTTGCCATCGGCTCGAGCTGGCCTGTGCTTAGACTCTCACTTGTGGATTAATGCATATGATTTTGTCACTTGATAAGNCGGTCTTGTTCATTAAAATTTAGTGATGAATGCAGTTCTAGAATTCTAATGAGCTGAACCCAGAAGTTACAATAATGAAAACTCCTGTATATTTAGATGAGTGAAGATGATTATGACATTACATATTGTGTTTGCAAGTATGACATGTCAAGAAAGTGTATGTTTCGGGTGCAGAATGCTGCAGAGAAACTTCCAATCTTCCTCCCT
>NW_019657645.1:0-360 GCF_002806865.2 Cucurbita pepo subsp. pepo
ATTTGGTAGATAGTTTTAGGATCTACCTTTGGAATAGTCTAGTTTTGGAGTTGATCTTGGCTCATGGCAATCTCATATTCTTGATTGACTGTATTTGAGATTGTGAGATTTTCTCTCCTTCTATATTCATTTGAACTTTCTTCTTCATTGGTAGAACATTTGAAATGGTTTGATTTTCTGAGCTTTCTCAGAAATTCGTTCATAAGAAGATAGATAAGATAAGAGATAGAGTAGAATAATTTTTCTCTGAATTCTTCAATTGATATTCAAGAGAGAGCTATNAATTTGAACCTAAATTTGAAAAACACCAACTAAGAGTTAAGATCAAATCTAACAGGACAGGACCCCTGCAATATCTGC
>NW_019657646.1:0-360 GCF_002806865.2 Cucurbita pepo subsp. pepo
TCCTCATGAATCAGGAGGCTCTGACCGTCCACCACCAGCACATAGGCACCGTTCCAATAACAGACCCGCTCCTAGATGGGGTGAGCGACGCCCTCCCCGACGTACTGACAGGAACCCCAGGAATCAAGATGGGGCCAGAGGGAGGAGAGAGGAAGGGTGCACTATCTGTGGAAGACTACACGGTGGGAGGTGCANCACGGCCAGAAATGCTGCAGCACAAGCAAACCCACCAAAAGTAGTAGAGCAAACGGATCAACCAGCACCACCACGAGCTCAAGCTAGGGCCTATGCGTCAACCAGCAAGGACACTAGGAGGTCTGACGCCGTGGTGACAGGTACACTATCTATTTTAGGTCATTT
>NW_019657647.1:0-360 GCF_002806865.2 Cucurbita pepo subsp. pepo
AACCCATCTGTTAGGGTTCTTGGAATGATTCTCTAGATTATACCTTCCATGTTGGGAGTCTGGCCATAGGTCTTGGGTGAAGTTGAGATAACAATACTTTTCTATTTTATATAAATTTTTTAAATATGGGTTCATTTCCAAATGCATGCTAACACCCTTATTGTTGAATAAATGACATGAAACTAGTTTCACATAGTAACGTTGCCTTTTGCTCTTATTGGTGGAAGGATAATAGGTCGATTATACCTATAGGGTAGTTTTAAGCGTGACAACGAGACTATTTTTTTTTTTTAGTTAAAAATTAGAANAAAATGCAAGAAAACAAAGTAGAAAAATGAAAACATGTAAATTGTAAACTCA
>NW_019657648.1:0-360 GCF_002806865.2 Cucurbita pepo subsp. pepo
GAGATTGGCCCATGCAGGTGTCGAACCTACGACCTTCGCGTATCATAAAAGATAAGAATTAATGAGAGATTGGCATGCAGGTGTCGAACCTACGACCTTCGCGTTATTAGCACGATGCTCTAACCAACTGAGCTAATAGTTCAACAATTTTATACCAATTCCAGATCCCTAGCTCCTAGTAAAGTGACGTACTTTTAGACATAATAAGCATCAAACTTTTAAGATTTAGGTGAATATCTTAGAAGTTCGTAGTGCTATAACACGTATCGTAAAAGNCAATGCACGTGTCGAACCTGCGACCTTCGCGTTATTAGCACGTCGCTCTAAGCAACTGAGCTAATAGGCCAACAATTTTATGCC
>NW_019657649.1:0-360 GCF_002806865.2 Cucurbita pepo subsp. pepo
TCTCCTCTGACAACGGCAGAACAGGATGATTTCATCAGTCTAACTCGAGAAACCAATGAGCGGAACTCTGGTATTCAACAAAATTATTAATATTTCACTCTATGTTGATAAAAAAAACGTTGTTACAATTTAAACTAGCAAGATATAAATTATTAATACTTCACCCGATCATATTTTCTAAGANATTACTACAATTTTAAACAATTCATACTACCTTCGCATTCACTTTGTGACTGCCAAGTCAATATGAAGCTTGATAAGATGTTGGTACACGAACTATGAGGAATCAATAATTTGAACAGATATTCGACATCTAAACCAATGCACAGCTACACACGCACGAGACAGACAAAACAAAAT
>NW_019657650.1:0-360 GCF_002806865.2 Cucurbita pepo subsp. pepo
CAAACGTTACAAAAATAGAAAACAAGGGTTATTTTATGCTCGAACTAAAATCAAAAGTTTAATTTTTTAATTTATAAATACAGAGCATTCAATTAAAAGTTAGTGGAGTAACCATTATTTTCTTGAATTCAATTCATCTTAAGCCACTAGCTTTTCTCTACACTTCAATCAAATTCATCTGCTTTTTCTAGTGATGGCTAATGNCCCGAACTCATATTTGATGTCGCCGAGCTAATACTCAGCAAACTCCCTTACTATTCTTTGCCGAGCTGCAGGTTGGTCTGCAAAACATGGAACAATGTGATCTTAAGTTTTAAATATGACCCTTCAATCTCGGCTGATTCCAACTTCTTGCTTGCC
>NW_019657651.1:0-360 GCF_002806865.2 Cucurbita pepo subsp. pepo
TTGTTTGAGATTCGAATCACTCCACAAGCAAGATTGATCGTTTCAAGCTTGAATGATTCTACATGAAACCTAAACTACACATAATTGCAAAGAAACTTAGCCATTGGCTAAAGAAAAGCACACATGCTCTTTTACTATATTTTTCAAGTCTACATACAAATCAACGTACATGAGTTTATATAGCCTCAACAATGAAACTATTAAAGACATTTCAAGAGTGGTAATATTCATACTTAATGGTCATAATTAGCCATTAGGTAAATGTAACCTAAAGTAAGTAAAAAGTCTTAAAATATAATAACTCTAAATTGTANGAGTGGTAATATTCATACTTAATGGTCATAATTAGCCATTAGGTAA
>NW_019657652.1:0-360 GCF_002806865.2 Cucurbita pepo subsp. pepo
GTGGCCACCAGGAGCAGCTGCGGGAGGCTTAAACTGGTGGCGTCCTCCACCACCGCTTGGTGCCACCAATGGATCAAGGTTTTGAAGTTGTCCATTTGGTCCTGAGAAGAAGGGTATAGCCACTGGAGGTCGAGGCCATCGAACCCACCGCCTCTGGCTGCAGCAATGGAGGACTTGATGAAGGCATCGCGGTTNCACGGCGGCGTCTGCTGCAATGGACAACAGAGTCTTGAGGTCAGGGTTACTGAGTTTGACGGTTGAAGAAAACTGATTGATGAGGATGAGGTGTGAAGGATCAACGGTGACTTGGTAAGTGTCGGAGTTGAGTTGAGCGTAGCCAGCGAAGAGATGGGTGAAGAG
>NW_019657653.1:0-360 GCF_002806865.2 Cucurbita pepo subsp. pepo
TGGCAGGACAACGATCGTTATGCCCTGCATAACGCTGCCGTAACGGTTTTAGTTTTAATGGGTCCCAGTAGGCCCCCAGAGCATGCCCACCGACTAGGGACAGTGGCCCAGCGGTGTGCGAACTAGCTGGTGAGCCCATACTCGCACGTATGGGCTGCGTGTAGAGTATATGGTACACGTCCACGATTACTTGTTAGGATTACACCGTAGGGAAAACGAAACGAAACGAAACGAAAGATAGGTCCCATCATTTCATTGCATGTGATTGTTGCATTTAACCCCAATAGTGGGGTCACTTACTGAGTATTTCNCCCTGTATGGCTGACGACGACATCGCAACTCGAGATCATGACACATGCA
>NW_019657654.1:0-360 GCF_002806865.2 Cucurbita pepo subsp. pepo
TTTTTTTTTTTTTTGCACGTGCTTCAAACGTCCCGGAAGAAAGTTTCGATTTTAAGCAATCGTTTACTATATTATAAACTCCTTTTCTACTAAATTCTATTCTAAGTCATGAAGCCAAATCATTCCCCAGAAAAATTTCTTAAAATGTCGCCTATGACTCGATTTTTTAGCACGTGCTTCAAACGTCTCGGATTTGGGTTACCAAATTAGGTTTTCGATTTTACGCCCTCTTTTATTGTTTTATACCCTATGTTTCTTCGACATTCTATTCTAAATTACTAANTTTTTTTTTTTGCACTTGCTTCTTATGTCCCGGAATATGGTTTTGATTTTAAGCAATCGTTTACTATTTTATACACT
>NW_019657655.1:0-360 GCF_002806865.2 Cucurbita pepo subsp. pepo
AATTGGGGTCTCGATTTTAAGCACTCTTTTACTGTATTTTTGTAACAACCTAAAATAATGATAATATGTATTTATTTGTTGTGTGTTTGATGATGATGATGATGATGATGATGATAATAATAATAATAATTATTAGTATTATTATTATTATAAAAAAATAATTAAAAAAAAAATNATGAGGGGCGGCGGACGCGTAGGCTGGAGGCGTGGGATGGATGAGTGGATTGTTAGAGGATGTGGAAGCGTATTAGGGCCTTGGTTAGGTTTTAAAAAGGAAGAAAAATGAAGAAGAGTGATTAGCGAAAAACCCAGAAAACAAAGGAGGAAATTTTTGAGAATTCGAGTTTTGGTTGCTTAAAA
>NW_019657656.1:0-359 GCF_002806865.2 Cucurbita pepo subsp. pepo
AAAATTAGGTCCAAAAACAACCCCAAAGATACATCTATATCCTACCCCGTCCCACCTACCATATCCCTGGATTGGACATGCTCAAATCTTGTTCAACTAATCATAATTTCATGTCATCATCCATTACCATTTTTTTCAACACAAATAATAATGATAATTTAAATTAATTTTTCTATTTTTAACAATCAAGCAATTCCATATTAAGAAGATACAAAATTAAGAGTTAGAGACATGGATTTAAATTTAGATTTAATACTTTATTTTTAAAATTTTAACATTATGTCAAAATACTTATTAAAATTAAATGAAAAGATGGAACAAAAAGGAAATGAAGTGGTGGAGAGGAAAAAGGCATTGAT
>NW_019657657.1:0-359 GCF_002806865.2 Cucurbita pepo subsp. pepo
TCAATCATGATCATTCCCCACGAAAATTTCGAAGAACGTTAATCATTTTTTCTAGCAAGTGCTTCAAACGTCCCAGATTAGGGTTTCGACCTTAAGCACTTTTTTACTGTATCATACACTCCTTTTCTTTGATATTTTATTCTAAATATCGAGCTTTTTCATTCATTCTACCTTTTTTATATCCAATACCAATTGAATAATATAAAATGGACTTGATTTCATGACAACAAGCATATAATACAACTAGAGCAATAATTATGAACATCACACATCGATACATAATTCTTCGCTCTCTTAAGGGTCTCTATTAAATCGTCTAACTCCAAACCTAAAGCGTGGAATCATAGAAGAAGAACCAA
>NW_019657658.1:0-359 GCF_002806865.2 Cucurbita pepo subsp. pepo
AATTTATTTTGAATAAGATTTGTGAAACATATTCAAAATAATTGAAATTATTTGAGAGAGAAGAAATTAATTTTTAACCCAAAATTTGTTCGATTGTAATAAGATATATATATATATTTTTTATGTTAGATTGGACCTGTAAACTTAAATAAGTTTAACCGCCAAAATGGAACAAGTTAAATTTAGAAAGTGGGAAATTAGACTCTAAAATGGTGGAGTTGTCTAGAATACACTTTTGTATGGCTCAAGCTCCACTTCCATTTAGCTTGACTTTGATATTTTTGGACCCTTTTAATGCTCGTTGATCAGACTCAGGTCTAATATATAGTTATTTTTTTAGCTAATTTAAATTATTTGGA
>NW_019657659.1:0-359 GCF_002806865.2 Cucurbita pepo subsp. pepo
CATGCCCCTTATGCCCGGGCCGACACACGTGCTATAATGGCCAGGGCAAAGGGTCGTGATCCCGCAAGGGTGAGCTAAACTCCAAAAACTCGTCCTCAGTTCAGATTGTAGGCTGTAATTCACCTACATGAAGCCGAAATCGCTAGTAATCGCCGGTCAACCGGTCAACCATACGGTGGTGAATTCGTTCCTGGGCCTTGTACACATGTCACACTATGGGAGCTGACCTTTTAATCTATCATTTATGCTGCTTGATTTGTAGTTGGATTGACGGATAATTTAAAGATTAAAATACAAAATATATATATATATATATATATATATATATGTTCAATCCACAGAAACTTGGAAGGCCAATA
>NW_019657660.1:0-359 GCF_002806865.2 Cucurbita pepo subsp. pepo
TTAGGATTCTATCAAACTTTTCTTCTATTTTGGCCATCGCGGCCTTTTCTTTTGAAATCCTCTTTGTAAATCCGTTGAGGTTTGCCGGTCTGAGTATTGGGATTGACACATCGACTTTCGGTACAGAGCTGCCTACTTGTTCTTGTAGAGTACCAGAATTTTTTGAGATTTTTCCCTCGATACTCTCAAGCTGGGTGGAGATCGTGGATAAAATCTTGTTTGAATAATTATTTTGATGTTAGATATTCTTGATATCCTTTAGGGTCGGATTACCCTTTTCTAGTCCTCCTAGGATAGTTTTTAAAGAACTAGCTTTGATCTTTTCTCCGTAATAATTGTCAAATTCGACTTCTTCCAAC
>NW_019657661.1:0-359 GCF_002806865.2 Cucurbita pepo subsp. pepo
ATAGTAAGGTCACTTACCTGGTTAGCTTAGGCTGATGTTCAGTCGTTATCCTTAATGAAAGTCCATTTAAATCCAAGTCAACCTTTTCAAAGGACATATCTCCTCGATGGAACTAAATTTGCTTAAACGTTTTATTTTTATTTTTTCTATTTATTTTTGTACGAAGGAAGAAATTCTGGTGTAAATCTACAATTGTTTTTACATAAAAGGAATTCTGTTTTTACAGAAATTGAATTCTAATTTGTTGCTAGATTTATTTTTAGGGAAGGAACCGTGAGAGATTGAAGGGAGGAGGGATCCGTTACCAAATATTTTTTTTAGTTATTTATTTATTTATTTATTATTTTATTATTATTATT
>NW_019657662.1:0-359 GCF_002806865.2 Cucurbita pepo subsp. pepo
AAATAAAACAAAGGAACAAAAAAAAGGAAAAAAAGGAAAAACCAACGATACTGGGCCGAGGTTGATTTGACCCGGAATGGGACAGGACCCACAAGGGTAGGGCCGGTCAGATAGTTGACCCGGAGGTTTGTAGGGCCGGGTTCAGTCACAAAACCCAAGGCTCATGCTTAATTAGTGGAAATCAAGAAGCTTTCGGCCATGGGATTTTGGTCTCCATTCACAAATCTGTGGGGTCCGGTTTGGGTCGACCGGATCAAAGTTCAACGTACGGCAACCAAATGTGGGACCTACGAAATATGTCTCTATTATCTTAGGTCAATGTGACATGTGAGCAAATTTCTTAATCTATTTTTTTTTTT
>NW_019657663.1:0-359 GCF_002806865.2 Cucurbita pepo subsp. pepo
ACCATGACAAAAGCAATTTTCCATTTCGTAATTTGAAATTCTGTATCTGTTTGATACCTCTGTGTCTGCTTCATCCTTGGTAGCAAAAGCAGTATGTCCTTCCTGCCAAAGGAACTCACGACTCCTGCAGTCAGTAGTTCATAAAAATTGGTCATTTTCTCAAAATGGTTACAAATAATTTTAAAACAATGAAGTTCTTGAAAAATCCTTAAAAGGTTCAAGAATACTATAGTGACTTATGCAAATATGACACATTTAGTTAAGAACATTGAATAGAACTATTTAATCAAGAACATTGAACAAAATTATTTAATCAAGAACATTGAATAAATTATATAATCAAGAACATTAAACAAAAT
>NW_019657665.1:0-359 GCF_002806865.2 Cucurbita pepo subsp. pepo
GCAGGCAGACAAAGTAGAAAAATGAAAACATGTAAATTGTATTGATGGTATCAATGCTAACCCGAAAACAATCATAAATTTATTTCAAACATAGAAAACTTCATGTCTCCATCTTATAAGGCCAATAAACCAAAGGGCCTAATATAGTAGAGATATAAAAAAATGTTACCATAAGTGTTGTGCTATGCCATAAGTGATCAATGGATGTTGACTTTGACCAATTCCTACTATTTTTTTTTTCTATATTTTGAAACTATTTTAAGCACTTGTACTCCTTCTAATTTCTACCTTTTAAGGTAGTAAATATTTGTTCACGCCTGACTATTATGATTACATGTCAACCTAGTCAAGTGGAAATA
>NW_019657667.1:0-359 GCF_002806865.2 Cucurbita pepo subsp. pepo
ATTTTGGAATTCTTTTAATATTAAAACCTCATTTTTTTTCCCTTTTAAGTGATTAATCGACTTTATATGAAGGATAAATACAACTATATGCTTTCTATAAATCGAAAGTGTTCTACTTTCAAACTTAACTTTTCGAACCTTATCAAAGAATATTATTAGACACGTTTATTTCTAAATATATATATAAAAAAATTAAATAAAAATATATAAGAAGAATAAAAACAAAGCATATCTAAGGAATAATGACAAAAGACTACATATCTGACACTTCAACTTTAAACCTCGATTTACTCGAGTGGATAAATTGATACCCTCCGAAATTTTGCTTGTAAATTAAAAATAAAATAAAAATAAAACCA
>NW_019657668.1:0-359 GCF_002806865.2 Cucurbita pepo subsp. pepo
CAGCTAACCTCAAATTCAAATGTTTGACTAAGAAGAAGCAATGGAAAGTCAGCCCTTTTTGGGCATGGCAGCCAGCCTTGTGTACATCCTTGCCATTGATTGATAACCTCGGACATCGCCCGAACGCAGAAGATTTCCTGTAAACACCCAAATAATCAGTTAGAAGAATTGAAGATCACTCGCGTTACTTTATATGTGTTACCGGAGTTCGATCCCGAATAAAGTTTATGAAACCGAGCAACACACATTAGTTATTTCACCTCCAAATGATACCGTTGTACTTGGAATGTTCGGAGATTCTCTCCAAGGTCTTAAGTTGAATCACCCAAGACCTAAGTTCGAGCCTTTTCGATTTTTTA
>NW_019657669.1:0-359 GCF_002806865.2 Cucurbita pepo subsp. pepo
GTATTTTAATTGGGATGAAAAACAAGCAAACAGGCGAAAAAAGGGTGAGAATAGGGTTCTCCACGTGCATGCACGCACAGGCAAGCTCCCCCACGCGCTGGCACGCACCCCCCACGCGCAATGAACACAGGCGGTCAGCTCGAGCATCGGGCGAGCAGTGGCGCACATCGAACCCCAACGACGCAAACTTACCCTTTAAATTTTTTGGAAGTCACACATGGCGCACAGGGAGTGGCGAGATCGTTAGGTTGGACTGTGGGTCACCAGATCGGTCACGGGTCAATTTGGTGGTTCCAGACGCTGTTCGATTCATGTGAACATTTTGATTTCGATTTGACCCGAATCCGAGCGTATTGATG
>NW_019657670.1:0-359 GCF_002806865.2 Cucurbita pepo subsp. pepo
ACAATCCATGCATCCATTCTTCTCCCTACCTTTCTCACGCGCCGTCTTTCTCTCTGTAGTCTCCTGGAATGCTATAACGGATAATCTTTTTCTCTTTTTGTTATATCCCCTTGCAAAAACTGATTGTATATTTTAACCTTGATGAATTCTATGATAATTGTTCATATTGAGTTAAATGTTTGAATCATAATAGTTCTATTTTACTTTTTATAGATGGAAAACAATAGTGCAACGGTACGTGCAAGTAGCTCTAGTAATTATAATGCATCGAAACCACCATTGGCTACCCAATCTTAATTTAAGAAGAAGAAACTCAGTAAATCAACGGTGTGGGATCACTTTACAAGATTAGAGAACAA
>NW_019657672.1:0-359 GCF_002806865.2 Cucurbita pepo subsp. pepo
AAAGAAAGGTCAAAATAATCAATTTATTGCACCGAATCACAATAAGTTATAATCTTACCCTTTTCATTTATCATAATTTGGTTGAAATTATTTAGATTTTAGTTAGAAATTAAATTCCCAGAATGATTTATGCATTCGAGTAAGTCATGTCATTATGAGTAGCGAGTTTTAAAAAATCGATTATAATTGAAAAAAAAAATAATAATAACTGTGAACAGAATAAATAAATAAAAAAAATTGTGAACGAATAAAAAAAAAACATAGAGGAGTAAGAAGAGAGAGAAAATGGAAAATATTTAAAAGTATTAAATTGTTGGTACCTACTAAATATATATAATATCATAACAAACAATATTCGA
>NW_019657673.1:0-359 GCF_002806865.2 Cucurbita pepo subsp. pepo
ATAGAGGATTTAAGGAAAGAGATATTGACGGAGGCTCATAATTTGCGATTTGTTATACATCCAAGCGGTACTAAGATGTACGAAGATCTAAAACAGCACTTCTGGTGGCGAACTATGAAGAAAGACGTAGTAGAGTTTGTGAGCAACTGCTTAGTATCAACAAGTAAAAGCTCCCAGAAAAAAGACGGTGGAAATATTACAACCCCTGAATACACTGAAGTGGAAGTGGGAAAATATAGCCACGGACTTCATAGTAGAACTACCCAAAATACTAAAGGTCTATATGGTAATCTAGGTGACTGTCGACAGATTGATAAAGTCGGCACACTTCCTACCAGGAAAAGCAACATATATAGTCG
>NW_019657674.1:0-359 GCF_002806865.2 Cucurbita pepo subsp. pepo
TACAACTCTCTTTCCTTGAGTCTACGGTTCCGCAGCTTGACATTCTTCTTGACTTCCTGTTTCGGATTGAATGAATCAGGGCATAAAGGTTCCGGGGTACAGCCATGAGAACGAGTTGTAGAGGTGAAGGGGAAGTAGTTAAGTCGGATTCATCCCTTTTCTTACAGTTCAATCTGGTTCGTGAAGTAGTTCATGAGTTTACCTTGGGTTTGAATAAAGAAAGAGGAGCGCAACAACGAGACCGATAGGTTCAGTAGCTCTTTTTCGGTTTCTTCTTCTTTTACAGTTTTGGTAGAGTCAAAAAAAGAGTGAAATCAAGGAAAACATCCTTAAAAAAATAGGGAGAGGATAGAAAAAAT
>NW_019657675.1:0-359 GCF_002806865.2 Cucurbita pepo subsp. pepo
CCATTCTATTTTCGTTGAATTTTAAATTTAGTTATTACGCTTTTAATTTTAAATTTATTTATTTTAACTGGTTGTAAAATTAAACGAAACATTCTTTTTAAAACTGTGAAAATTTCTCCCATTTTTTAAACTTTCAGAAAGTCTAATAAAATTTAAATAAGATCGAAATAATAATAACAATAATAATGATAATAATAATAATAATAGAATAAAAATATTTTTTTAAAGGCTATTTGAATAAAATTTGAAGACGACGTGACGTGGAAGGGTGGGCCAAAGGGAGTAGTTAAAACTTAATTTCCACGTGTTCACTGTAATAAACTTTTTTTTCCAAAAGGAGTCAAATCAAGACGACGTGG
>NW_019657676.1:0-359 GCF_002806865.2 Cucurbita pepo subsp. pepo
ACTTTATAGGAGGAGCTTAAACCGACATTGAGTGCTCTAGAATCTTCATTATTTAGAGATCGATCTTTCTCGATAATTTTTTGGTTATATCAACTCCGATCATGGCCTTATCGACCTTGGCTTTGCATACTAGTCGTTGGATGTGATGATCCATGCGTGTTCGTTCTAGATCATATCAAATTTTGGAAGACATCCGACGGTTGAGATTTGAGTTCGAAAGATTTTGCTGGATGGTCACGGTAGATGCTCTGATTCTAATTAGAGTGACATTTCTGTAATTATCCATTCTTCTAGGGGTATTTTGGTAATTTACCAATTTCTGAATATTTTATTATTATTTTTCTTGAAAAATCCAAAAA
>NW_019657678.1:0-359 GCF_002806865.2 Cucurbita pepo subsp. pepo
GACATTTTCTTGGAAGGATAGAGGGGTCTAAGAGGTCGAAGCATCACAAACCACGAGGAACCATGAGGTAAAATTCTTGAATGTTCTCCCTCAAATTCGAGCCTTTTTCTTGCGAATCAAAAACTGAACTTTGATGTGTTCATCTAAGGAAGATCCTTCGGTAATTCCATGAAGAAATTTGATCGAAAACGTGAACCGAAAGTACTGTAAGGATGAGTAAAGAACCTTCTTCCAACGCTCAAATAGTTCATAAGCATATCATAACACAAGTAACATAACTTCAAAAAAGGAAGCCTGTTGTTTGTTTTTTCCTTCTTGTTTTAAAGAAATTGCTTAGATGCATAGATCCTTCCACTAGG
>NW_019657679.1:0-359 GCF_002806865.2 Cucurbita pepo subsp. pepo
AAAAAAAAAAAAAAAAAAAAAAAAAAAAAAAAAAAATATTCTTAGCATTAGTTCTATGTTTAAAAAATAGTCATGAAATCTTAAAAATAGCATTAGCACCCTCCACCTTTTAATTTTTTTACGATTTATCAACATCTCATAAATTAGCTCCAAATTTTTAAAAACTCAACGGTACTTTTCAAACATTATTGAAAGTTTAATATACTTTAGAAACTTTTTTTTTTAAGTAGTATTTTTTAAAAAAGAAAATTACTATTTTCATCCAAAACTAACGGTAACCCTAATTTTTTTTTTTTTAAATTTAAAGTATTTTTGAGATTTTCTTGAAAATTGAAGGGTAACGTCAAAACTTAAGTTTT
>NW_019657680.1:0-359 GCF_002806865.2 Cucurbita pepo subsp. pepo
TGATGTTTGGCTTGCGTTGGAAACTATGTTCAGCCATCAGTTGAAAGCTCGTGAACTGAGACTCAAGGATAACTTGCAGTTGATGAAACGTGGCACCAAACCTGTTGTTGAGTATGCCCGTGCTTTCAAAAAAAAAAATTGTGACCAACTTCATGCCATTGGCAGACCCGTCGAGGACATTGATAAAGTGCACTGGTTCCTTTGTGGACTTGGCACCGAATTTTCAGCTTTTTCTACTGCTCAGATGGCTCTCACNGAGTTTTGAGTTGTTCCAGCGCTCCCTTGAGTTCTCTGACTCCACTTCTACAGCATCCACATCCACTAATCGTGGTCGCACCCATGGAAGCCACCCTGCTTCC
>NW_019657681.1:0-359 GCF_002806865.2 Cucurbita pepo subsp. pepo
TGAGCCAAGCAAGCTTTGTTTGAGACCCATACATAGAGAGCAGAGTTAACGACAATGTATGTGGGGCTTTCGGTCAGTCTTTGGGTACAGGAGAGGAAAAGAAAGAAGGATTTCATATGCTTTCCCTTACAGTTCCAGAATAACAGAACAAGTAGTAGTAGTACGGAACAAGGAGTTAAAGGAATCTTGAGTTGAGGAGAAAANGAATTGTGAGACCGAGTTTACGAGGTGAATAAGCGAAGCTACGAGACCGACAGGGGAGGGGAAGGAGTTCAACAGCTCAACCGGAAGGGAGAGGAGTGAAAGAAAGCCAGTTTCGGTTCAGGTTCAGTAGTTCAGTCTCTTTCGATCGAATTACC
>NW_019657682.1:0-359 GCF_002806865.2 Cucurbita pepo subsp. pepo
TCAATCAATAGGAATAGGAGCGAAAGCAACTCGACCAAGAGAGAGAGGAGCGAAAGCTGTGAGACCGAGTGTACGAGGCGAACGAGCGAAAGCTGTGAGACTGTAAAGGAGAGGAGCGAAAGATGTGAGACAAAATAAAGCGAAGGCAATNGAGAGGAGCGAAGGCTGTGAAACCGACAGGTTCAGGAGTGAACTCTCATTCATCTTGAGTTCGTTGCGTCTTTTACAAGGGAGAGAGTCCATGAATTAGCGACTTCTTTACCTCGTTCAATCAAAGAGATAGTTCAACCCTTTCTCCTGTAATTGTCTTCTTCTTCTTCTTTCACTGTACAGTCTCATTCTCATCTTGATTCTTCTTC
>NW_019657683.1:0-359 GCF_002806865.2 Cucurbita pepo subsp. pepo
GACGAATCGTTTTGCATCAATAAAAATGCATGGTGGAAGATGAACTCAAATGTTTTATTGTATTTACAGGTCATTATTCAAGGCTTGAGGAATTCTGGCATTTTTAGTTCTGTAATCTCATCTGCTGTTCAAANATCATCTGTTGAGAGTAGCAACTCTTCTAGACCAATTAAATCTCGAGTTATATCTTCTCGAAAGATTGGTATTAATAGAGGTGGGGATTCTCAAGCGGCTGCCAGAAGGGTCCTGGAATTTCTGGACGATCTCTCTGACCTTTCAGCTATGCCACCATTATCTCCGCCCAGCCTCGACAATGATCTTCCAGTTCCATCTACATAAGTATTATCCATCATTATAAA
>NW_019657684.1:0-359 GCF_002806865.2 Cucurbita pepo subsp. pepo
AAATATTTATTTTAAATCTATTTTTAGGAAATATTTATTTTAATTATAGCTTAGATCTTTCCTAATTCTATTGCAATGATGTATCTTTCTTAATTTCTTGCAACTATGTATCTTCCACAAAAATATGTGGAAGAGAGGAAGATTTAGAATTCATTAATAAAAATATATGCTCGAANTTCTTAGGAAATAACACCTATTAATAACACCTATTATATATCATTTCTAATTGCAATTAGAAAGATCCAATTAAAAATTATTCAGATCCTAGTCGTACATAAAAACAGATTTTGAAAATATGGAAATAAAATTAAATTGATAAAAAAAAATGTAGGAGGAATTGATTAACAAAACAAAATGGA
>NW_019657685.1:0-359 GCF_002806865.2 Cucurbita pepo subsp. pepo
CTTGCTCTTTGGATCTCTCAAAGCTATAGGTATTCAAATATTGCTTCCCTAATTACAAGCTCCTTGAACTAAAAAATTCATCCGAATTGATAGAACGCGATAAATATCTGAATATCGACGGTGTTCCAGTCTAATTTTATCGACCCGTACAGGTGCTTTATGGGCATGGAATTACTGAAAAATGAAGGACGAGAATCCATTCTCAAATCCCTTTGGCATCACACAGATGNCTCTCTTTCTTTTAATATTGCAATTTGTTTGCACATGAAGTTATATCCTATTATGAACATGCAGGCCTTGCCAAATTTCACATTCGCTAATCAATCTGGACTCGACATGCTCGAGACGACCTTGGTGGC
>NW_019657686.1:0-359 GCF_002806865.2 Cucurbita pepo subsp. pepo
TTTTTTTTTCTTCTTAAATTTTAAAAATGTTTTAAGAGAAAAGAGAGAGAAAACCGACCCACTAAAAACATAAGAATGTGTGTCCCACGAGACGTGTTTCACTCTCCCAAGTTTTGTAGGTTGACTTTTTTTTTCGTTTTCTNTAAACTTTGCATATAATTTGTTTCGGACTTTATACAAAGAGAGAGAAAAAAACAAATTAATAAATTGTATAATAGGTATAGAAAGTGAGTTTAAAAATGGGTCATATCAATATTCTCTCCTAATTATATTTTCTATTTCTTTATTGTCAATAATAATCTAGTAATAGGACAAAAGATATTCAAATATACCGTGTAACCAAATATTATTCAATAGTT
>NW_019657687.1:0-359 GCF_002806865.2 Cucurbita pepo subsp. pepo
TAGAAAAGAAAAAAGATGGTTGTTTCAGTTCGGTTGCCTTTCTTTAAACTAGATTTTGGGCATACTTTTATACCGACTGCCTTTCTTTCCTTTCACATGGTTTTGGCATTCCTAAATCAAAAGAAAATGAATAAGTAAATCATTCAACTTTCCAGTTTTAGGAAATGAATCCTTCGACAGTTTANACAGGACTTGTAAATTGAAAGCCTAGTGATTTCTCCTCTAGGTGTAAGGCTAAAATTTCCAAGAAGGTCAAGTTCTTTGTTTAGCAGGTTTTGTATGGTCCAGTTAACGTTTTGGATCGAATCTTAGCTAGAGGAGCACCTTGATCATTCCTTTTGTAGGTGTGACTTTGCTTG
>NW_019657688.1:0-359 GCF_002806865.2 Cucurbita pepo subsp. pepo
GTTCATGACCTATTAGAAGTAGAAGGCGCTCTGTTTGGATTCGGATCCTCACGGACAAAAAAGATTGCAGTCAATTTGATAGTGATCGAGTGACATTGCTTCTTCTGCTCGAACCTAGAAATCTCTTCGATATGATACAAAATGGATCAGCATCATAATTATTTTAAATTAATTAACCAAAAGATAATGCTAAAGACCAAACTGAGCATTACTGACAACTAGGAGTAAAATGTAAAATATTCGAACCAATAACCAAATGAAAACTAAACTTCGAAGTATAATAAAAATGTAACTGTAGGATCTCACATCGGTTGGNAACCAAGCAGTCACGTTTTAAAACCGTGAGGTTGAGAGCAATA
>NW_019657689.1:0-359 GCF_002806865.2 Cucurbita pepo subsp. pepo
AGTGCATGTTGCCTCATAGTTTCTTGTTCATCTACATTTGCGTTTGGTCTTATTTTATTTAAAATCTTGTACACCTTTTCATGCAACAACCTGCAATGACACGAACACCANGCAAGGACACGAACACCAAAGAAGAATTTTTAGAATAGAGAGATCCAAATTCGTCCTAGAAGATTTGCTAACCCCTCCAAGAAAAAAATCCGTAAGGAAAAATGAAATGGATAGAAAATAATTATTGTGCAGTCTCGAGTAAGCTTGAAATGAAAAGACAGCAAGGGTGACAAGAAAGGGTTGGACATACACATAGTAGATTTACCGTAGCAGGTAGACAGATAGCAGTAGACATACAGCAGCAGGTA
>NW_019657690.1:0-359 GCF_002806865.2 Cucurbita pepo subsp. pepo
CAATAAGATGAGCACAATTCATTAAACAAAAAATTACAATATTATGAAAGTTATTAAAAGATGAGAATCAGTTCAATCTCCTCGTCCCTCTCGCGTGCCACGACCTTGTCTATACCCGAAAACATAAAACAAATTGAAGTAGATGCATTTTAATACACAAAAATACTGGAGTCATCACATGGTTGATGTTTTCANGATTTTAGGTCCCATTAGACATTGAAAGACTTACATGTGTGTATTTTTTTATCGTAACAATAGGGTCACTTATGGTGTTTTTTTAAATAGTCATTCTCTTCCTAACATTTTTTTCGGTTAAAGACATGATTCATAATTATTACTTTATATTAATTTAAATTTTA
>NW_019657691.1:0-359 GCF_002806865.2 Cucurbita pepo subsp. pepo
CTCACATGCAAAAGGAGCACTCTACCATCTTAGCTACATCCAACAATTCTTATATCACAAAACCCATATGTCCCGTCGTCAATAATAGTAAAAATGAAAAACTAAATAGTGAAAATAAAAAACTAAATAGTGAAAATAAAAGACTATCTCTCCTCATTATGTCATAAATGGTAACGATCTCCGCCCTCTCACATGCAAGANTATCCCCACCTTTTTTACATCACAAAACACTAAACTTTGTGAAGAGTAGCAAATGGTGTAGTATTCACACAGAAATTCTAAAATAGAAGGTGAAGAGTAATAAATGGTGGAGTATATTCACTCCATTCTTTCATATTTAATCATATATATATATATAT
>NW_019657692.1:0-359 GCF_002806865.2 Cucurbita pepo subsp. pepo
GTTTGAGAATGAAATTCTTGGTTGACTAGATCAGTCTCCAACGGAGAGAATTGTTAGGTTATAGAGCCTGTGGCTTATTTATAGCTTGTTCAACGGTTATATCCAATAAAGCTATATTTGGTAAAGCTATATTTGGTAAAACTATATCCGGTAAACCTATATATGATAAATAGCTATATATAGTAGATGGTTAAATCGGGTAAAGTTATATATAGTAAATGGCTATATATAGTAGATGGTTAAATCTGGTAAACCTATNATCCCCTAGAACTTTGAAAAGTAGTTTCTATTCTCTGTAATTCTCTCTTAGTGTACATGCGTGAAGTCATCAATAGAAAAATTCTTTTAGCCAGAGTTCT
>NW_019657693.1:0-359 GCF_002806865.2 Cucurbita pepo subsp. pepo
TACATAATATCTTTCATGTATCCATACTACAGAAGTATACCTTAGATCGTTCACACGTACTGGCTCATCAAACTCTCTTCTTGAGAGATGACCAAACATATAAAGAAGACCTGATTCAAATAATAGACAATAAAGTGAAATGATTGAGAAACAAGGAAATCTCTCTTGTTAACGTCCTATGGAAGAATCATAGAGTAGAAGAAGCCATTTGGAAAACAGAAGGCAAATAAGAACCTTGTACCCTGACCTATTTTAGAATAAGCACTTTCGATGACCGAAAGTTTTCAAAGGAGAGTAGAATTTGCAACACTNTTTGGAAAACAGAAGGCAAATAAGAACCTTGTACCCTGACCTATTTT
>NW_019657694.1:0-359 GCF_002806865.2 Cucurbita pepo subsp. pepo
TTATATATAATTAATTATCTCTCTTTCTATATTTGTGAAAGGTAAACGGTACTAATTAATGAACAAATTATTATCAATTATGAGCATTAAATTAATTAATTTTAATCATTAAATAATATTTTTATTTCAAATTTCAACTTTCACCATCAAAAACTAAATACTTATACACATTAAATAAATTGAAGTTATTTTATTATAAATAATAGTTTTAATAAATATGGTATTATGTCGATATAAGTTAAATAGAAAAAATTTAAGGAAACATACCCGTTTTAATTTATGTTAATTTTTTTGTTTATATTANATTTTAATTTATGTTAATTTTTTTTGTTTATATTAATTTATAAAAATAAAACAAT
>NW_019657695.1:0-359 GCF_002806865.2 Cucurbita pepo subsp. pepo
AATGGCTAGAACTAGTAGTAAACAAGAAAACATCTTAGATGGTAAGGTATCTCCGAAGCCTGAAATTGATTCTAATGAGATACACGGTAAAGGTGTTGAAGCTCGAGCTAAGGATGCTGACGGTAGAGTTAAAAGCCCCAGGGCCTCTGCTGAAGATGAACATAGGTCAGCAAAGAAGGCAAAACTAGATAGTTCTGTTCAATNGGGCTTGCCCTCAATTGCAAAAATGGCGATACACTGGCTTCCCCACCTAAGGTTCTTGTTTCTGAGACCAAAGATTATCATGAAACCAAAGATAGCCTTATAAAGAAGCCCAAGCTAGATGAGAAGCCAACAAAGGTTTCTAATGGCAAGAACCT
>NW_019657696.1:0-358 GCF_002806865.2 Cucurbita pepo subsp. pepo
AATTATTTTGATTTATATAAAATGACTCTCTAGACTAAAGTATTTGAGGGCCACCTAGACTGTCTAGGATTACGAGACATGTCTCATAGTCTCTAGGGCAAGTGGGAGAACATGTTGGGTATAGAATATGCCCTAGGACACATGTCTCACCAGTAGTGCAAGTGGAAAATTGTTGGGATTTATGCGTAAAGCCTATTAATTAATTATGTAGTTTTTAACACTAATTTATATTATTTTATTTGTAATATAATTGTTATGAAACTACAAGGTTATTAATGTAATCTTGAATAGCATGTGGCTGACATACAACAACATCATGTTCAAGTAATAACATAAAGAGTCTATAGTATATGGATAA
>NW_019657697.1:0-358 GCF_002806865.2 Cucurbita pepo subsp. pepo
AAATACCCGCTTAACAAATTCACATGATTCACATGATCGGACCTGAAACTTAAGAAATAAATTCAAGTGTGAATATTTTCGAGTTTTCGTAGTTAAAATTTATTTTAATTTAGTCTCTATATTTTTAAATATTCAAATATAAATTCTATACGTTCAATTAATTTTAAAACTGGATTAAAAGGTACATTATCAATCGATTTCTATACATAAGATATCACATTAATAATTTATTCACCCATTAATATTAATTTATAAAATTTAGGATATTTGATATAATTTATTCAAATATTTTTATTTTGTTTTTGTTTTTTTTTTTTTTTTTCCAGAAACTGCAACCTTTTCGGGAACGTTTCCACTA
>NW_019657698.1:0-358 GCF_002806865.2 Cucurbita pepo subsp. pepo
GAAAAAAATGCTCTACAACTTTTAAACCTTTCAAAGTTAAGCAAACCTTGAATTAGTCGACAAATGGGGTGGAAAATTTGAAGACTTCGTCTAATCTAGCCAACGGGTAACTCCATCGTCACCTACGGTTGCGAGGACTTCAATGCGCACGTCCAAAAGTGCCTACAATTTTCGTTAAATAGCCAATACTATAGAGATGAGTGGAAGAAAGGGATTCATCCATGAAAGGAATGTTTATGCATCACATACTGCAAAAGGAACACTAGAAAGCTCATACTGAGCGCGAGATCACCCCAAGGACGCCTTCAGTATCCAGGGGAACTAGAATGAACAGTGCAGTAGCAATAAATGCGAGAAT
>NW_019657699.1:0-358 GCF_002806865.2 Cucurbita pepo subsp. pepo
TTTCATAAAATACCCTTAAATTTTTAAAAATGTTTAAAAAAATAACTTTAATTTTTAAAAAAATTATTACCACACCCTTAAAAAAAATTTAAAAACTTCAAAAAGTTAATTTTTAATCAAATAATTTACGAGGTCCTGAAACGATTTTCATTTGAATTTTTTTTACAAAGATAGAGGGGTTAACACAACTTACTTTCAATATTTTTTTTGAACGTAATATTAACGGTAAATATATTTTTTAATTTTTTTAAAAAAGTTAAAAAGTATTATTGAAATTTAAAAATTTAACTATTTCCATAAAAATAAAAATAAAAAAATTTGTAATATATATTTAAAGTTTAATAATATTTTTATTAGA
>NW_019657700.1:0-358 GCF_002806865.2 Cucurbita pepo subsp. pepo
TTTCTTTACAGTCTCGCTATTATGGTAGTCAAGGAATCCCCTGAGGAGAGTGGAGACCCTTTTCATGCAGGACTCAAAGCAAAAGATGCCTCAAAGCATACGACCACGAAAAAGATGAGGGCAGGATTACCGGAGCGGGAGGGGAGAACGAGGGATGTGAAATTAGACAAAGGGTGGGTGTGGAACTGCGTGTGCTTACGTGATGAAGAAAGATGAAGAACCTTGCATATGTAGGCAATCTAATATGGATCAATTTCAGGAAATTGCCTTAGTCCGGAATAGGGGAAACCAAAGTTCAGTCTTAGAAAGTCTCGAGGGGTTAGAAGATTGGTACCAAGTGTATAGGGATGACCTTGTG
>NW_019657701.1:0-358 GCF_002806865.2 Cucurbita pepo subsp. pepo
ATAAAGAGAAAATGGTTGCGTTCGTGCGAAACAAAGCTAACTTTAGGCACAAATAATGGAGAGAAAAAAAATTATAATGCGTAGGAAGAAAACTTTTAAGGCAATGCAATTATTAGAAAAGAAGACATATAATAGTGGGTATTTCATCATGAAGTGTAAGGCAGAAGCAATATAATGCAACAATTATGAACAATTTTAACCCTCACACACTTCTAATGAACATTTAAGCAGTTTCCATTCATTAATTGAAGTAACATGTATGGATAATACCTAAAATTATCACATTTCAATAAGTGGCTACACCTATTCTAGGCGGCTTTTTTCGATCTGTTTAAACTGTTAAGCTGAGAAGTTTTTT
>NW_019657703.1:0-358 GCF_002806865.2 Cucurbita pepo subsp. pepo
AAATAAATAGCATAATTTTGAATTGGTACTTTTATTTACTTAAAAGAGATGTGATTAAGGTGGCAAGTGGAGCTCTATTAAATAGGATGATTCCCAATCATAAAAGGATCTTATTCCGTTTTATAGTTGGCTATCTTATTCTTCAATCATGGGATTATTGTGGTTAAAGAAGCTATATTAAAAAAATGAAGATGTTTGGAATTCTTTTTGATGATATACAACTAATAATACACTAAGTTAAATACAATAGAGAAAACCTCACAGAAAGGTAAAAATAATCTATCCTAATCAAATCCCGACTTTTAGTCCTAAAAGATCACCAAACAAAAAGTAAGATAATTTTCAAATGGGCAAAAAT
>NW_019657704.1:0-358 GCF_002806865.2 Cucurbita pepo subsp. pepo
CACTCTCCCAATTGAGCTATCCCTGCTAACGTTAAAAATAAGAATTCATAAGTATAAAGCTATTTCCACTAATTCATTATATTTTAAAAAGAAATAATAATAAAAATAAGAATAATCACATGTTTTAGAATTTCCACTAATTCATTATATTTTAAACATTAATAATCACTAAGTTTGGAAAGAATAGTCAAATTATGCAACGTGAACCAAGTGCGGTGAACGTGGATCGTACACGTGACCTTTAGATCTTCAGTCTGACCCTCTCCCAACTGAGCTATCCCTGCAATCATTAGAAATGAAAATTTTTTATTGAATATTCAGGTTATGCAAATAGAAACAGGTGCGGTGAACGTGGAGG
>NW_019657705.1:0-358 GCF_002806865.2 Cucurbita pepo subsp. pepo
CCAACCAAAGAACAACAATCTCAAATCCTCGAATTTGATGGTGATCCATTAAGGCTTGACGATGTAGAATCCTTCATTTTCCATCTTCTCAAAGATTTTCCGACAGCCTTCAATCGTCTAAACGCCATGTTTTTCAGATCAAGCTTCAAATCAGAGCTTAATCGACTCAAGGACTTTTCCCAAACACTTAGTAGGGGTTGCGAAGAACTAATGAATAAAGGGTTATTTACTAAACTCTTGGAAGCAACTCTCAAAGTTGGAAACCGATTGAATTCAGGAACAACGAGAGGTAATGCAAAAGCTTTCCATCTCAATTTACTCTTAAGACTTTCAGATGTAAAAAGCACACATAGAAAAA
>NW_019657706.1:0-358 GCF_002806865.2 Cucurbita pepo subsp. pepo
GCAGAACATTCACATTTACTGGCGCGGCAACGGGTTCTGCTGCCAGTGTCGATGGCTCAGCTGACGTGTCAATTGCTCTAACGCTTGGTGCCGTCGACCTCGGCACGCTGTAAGGGGGATTAATGGCAACCTCTATTCAGGTAAAGCGCGGAACAACTGCGAAAGTCTCAGCTTACACCCCGCTGAGTGGTGAACTGGTATTAGACACCACTAAAAACAGCATGGTCGCTGGTGATGGTTCGACTGCAGGTGGCATTCCATTAAAGACCAGCGTTGATGATGTGAGTGGCGTTCTGCCCATATCAAAAGGTGGTAGCGCTCAGTCAGACGTTTCGTTTGTTAGAGCGGAAGACACCAC
>NW_019657707.1:0-358 GCF_002806865.2 Cucurbita pepo subsp. pepo
ATTTATTTGATTCTCTAAATGATTATAAATAGAGAACTTTCTACATTATTTAGGAGCGGTGGTTTTAGCAAATATTTTCAAATGACAGAGGGAAGAAAAGAAAGAGCAAAAAAACCTGTAGGAGTGCGAGCCCCGGAAGGTATAAATTCACCTGCGGCTGAAGTTTCCCTAAAGTGAAGACCAACAAGAAGACTATAATCCATAATTCTTTCTTGTTCGAGAAACTCACAGTCCCGATCAATTTGCCTACAAGAAAGTCGATAAACAAACATCAAAATGAGACACGAAAAGGTGTTAGGATCGTTGGGAGGGAGTTTCACGTTGACTAATTTAGGGAATGATCATGAGTTTATAAGTA
>NW_019657708.1:0-358 GCF_002806865.2 Cucurbita pepo subsp. pepo
TAGGTACCTCATCTCGTACTAGGCCTTAAGGTATCTCATACTCATCTCTATGGGTTAGACATCTTGCACTCTTGAACGTCAACTCTTTAACTTCGTAAGGTCAGACTACTATCTCATGACCCTTCTTGACCACATCACTGTATCATAATACTATAACTCAGAACCAACATTGACTTTTAGAATTAACATTCACAATTCAATGCTCTATGACATTATCATAACTACCACGTATCTCAAGGTAATAATCACCACTAAATAGGGCTAGACTACATACCTTGCCGTGGCAAGGTGTGTCGTCGAGCTGCGTCACAGAGGTGTGTCCAATACCTATATGTAATGATATTTGAGGTTTTGAAAC
>NW_019657709.1:0-358 GCF_002806865.2 Cucurbita pepo subsp. pepo
ATAATAATAATAATAATAATAATAATAATAATAATAATAATAATAATAATAATAATAATAATAATAATAATAATAATAATAATAATAATAATAATAATAATAATAATAATAATAATAATAATTATCATTATTATAATAATAATAATAATAATAATAATAATAATAAAAAACAAATTGTTGTAGAAAATTTTCATGAATTTTTCCTTGCAATGTCAACCTGGTCAAAGAGTTGTCATTTTAAATTTGATTTTTAAGTATCCCTAAAAGTTTTATGGCATCTGAGGATACCCAACATGCATATATAATACCAATTTTTAGGAGAGAATTTTGTTAAGCCCCTTCTTGATATTACAAAAGC
>NW_019657710.1:0-358 GCF_002806865.2 Cucurbita pepo subsp. pepo
GCCCCGTGGTACATCAAAACGTCAATGGTAGAACAAGTAAATCTCGAATAACCCCATTTTGTCTGAACTCATGAATAATCACTCGTGATATTTGTCTCGCTTTACTCGTGCTATATATATCTTATCTGCTAGGTGTTGAGTAACAAAGCATATGTCGAAGAGGTATATTCTCGAACTCCACTTCGACGACTCGGAGAACCAAGTGAGGTATCGTCTCTGGTTGCATTCCTTTGCCTACCTGCTTCATCTTATATTACTGGCCAAATCATTGGTGTCGATGGAGGGATGTCTGTTAATGGCTTTGATCCAAGTTAACATTAGAAGGAACAGAGATATTGAATGTTTTTCTATATACTAT
>NW_019657711.1:0-358 GCF_002806865.2 Cucurbita pepo subsp. pepo
AAGAAAAAAAGGAAAGGAGGAAAGAAGAGAGAGGAAGGGAGAGTTAGGGTCTTGTAGTAGGAGGAAGAAGAAGATAACAAAGAAAATGCTACCACTTGGAGGACGAGTTGGCCAAACGTTTCTCTCTAAATCTACTCAAAGGATCAAGGAGAATGAGTATGGGTTGTTGGATCATCTGAGTTTTTCAGGAAACAAGCAACAACATAAGGTTAGTCCCCACGTCTTTTGTTTTCCAATTTTGCTTCAAGATAGGAGGGTTTCCGGTGCTTTTAGGCCCTAATATTTGGTTATGATGATCCAGAGAAGGATTCTTGCTAGTTTGATTTCTAATTTTGGTAAGAAAAGTTTGAATTCAATT
>NW_019657712.1:0-358 GCF_002806865.2 Cucurbita pepo subsp. pepo
AAAAAGAAAAGAATCTGAAGAACGGCAGTGGAGAGAAGAAACTAAGGTAAAGGTGTGAAGAAAAAAAAATGGGAAAAAAAAACAATATTCAATTCTTGTCTGGAAAGAACGAAGAATTTGATTTGAGGACAAATCCTTTTAAAGAAAAGGGGGATGATATGAATCCAACAACTGATCATGTGCATATACCCGAAGGACCGATTACAAGAAGCAAGGTTAAGAAGATTCAAGAGGCCTATACATTGCATCTTCAAAAGCTAGCTAGTGTACCGGTTGAAACAAGAACTTTTGTGCCCAAAAATCTTTATAGCATTCGCATATCAAATCAAGAAGATAATGGAGTGGCTGATATTGGAAA
>NW_019657713.1:0-358 GCF_002806865.2 Cucurbita pepo subsp. pepo
CTCTAATACCTAAAAGGCTAGTGAAATAGTTAAAATAAGACGAACATTCCTTTAAGTTTTGGGTTAATCAAAGAAAGTTAGATCAGGGCGAGTTTCTCTTCCGGGGTGTAAATGGGTTGAGTTAAAAAAATCTTTAGGACCAATATGGAATTTTGGGTTGGTTGGATTGTTGACGGGAACAACTCAAATAGACCTCACAACCCAACTCAACTCAACCTTCTATTTTTGGATCGGTCATATTGGTAGGGTTGACCGAGAAAATAATAATAATAATAATAATAATAAACATATATATATATATATATATATATATATATATATATATATATATATATATATATATATATATATATATATA
>NW_019657714.1:0-358 GCF_002806865.2 Cucurbita pepo subsp. pepo
AGATATGAAAGGGCTGACATGTTTTGAAGAGCACATGAAATTGGATCTTGAAAATGATTATAACTTAGATCAAGTGAAACAAGACTACTGAGATTTGATATCCATTTGGGTAGGAAAGACATGAAGTTGTTCATCGAAATGTCAAGAACTGAGAGAGAAGTGAAATTGAGATGATCTAGAGGAGCAAAATCAACAAGTTCACAACCCGACAAATGTAATTCTTGAAGCGAGGGAAGCTTATTAATGTCTAGTAACCAGGAAGATGCCTTACTAAGGTTTGTATAGCTCAAATCTAGCTTCAATAGAGAAGGCAAACCATGAAGCCATCCAAGATTTTCAGCATACAACTGTGGGATGA
>NW_019657715.1:0-358 GCF_002806865.2 Cucurbita pepo subsp. pepo
TCATTTTCTTCGAAATTCTATTCTAAGTCACGAAGCCTAATCATTCCCCACCAAAATTTCTTAAATTGTGGCCTATTACTCGAACTTTAAGCACGTGTTTCAAACGTCCCGGATTAAGTTTCCAAATTAGGTTTTAGATTTTACGCCCTCTTTTACTGTTTTATAGCCTATGTTTCTTCGACATTCTATTCTAAATTACTAAGCCTGATCATTTACCACCATAATTTTAAAAAACATCTAGAATTACTAGGTTTTTTTTTTAATTTTTTTTTTTAATTTTTTTTTTTTTTTGCACTTGCTTCAAACGTCCCGGTATAAGATTTCGATTTTTAGCAATCGTTTACTATTTTATACACTC
>NW_019657716.1:0-358 GCF_002806865.2 Cucurbita pepo subsp. pepo
ATTACCGACCCGTTTGATAACATTAACGAAACATTACAAATTTGTTCGACACTGATTTTGTTTTTTATTTTCTGCTTTCGAAAACGATGCTGATTTACTAGTTCTCTTCAGCCTGTACTTTGGTTTTTGAAATTTGACTAAGATTTGATGTGTAACGGCCCCAATCCCACCGCTAGTAGATATTGTCCTCTTTAAGCTTTCCCTTTTGGGCTTCCTCTCAAGGTTTTTAAAACGCGTCTGCTAGAAAGAGGTTTCCACACTTTTGNGTTTGGGGCCCAGCGACGCTGGCACTCATTCCCTTCTCCAATCGATGTGGAATCTCACAATCCACCCCCCTTCAGGGTCCAGCGTCCTCGCT
>NW_019657717.1:0-358 GCF_002806865.2 Cucurbita pepo subsp. pepo
AGCGAGAATTAGATTACTTCTTAAGATCAAACATCTAGAAGTACAATTTGGAACCTTGTTCTAAATTGAGTCACTCCACAATCAAACTNAATTTGGAACCTTGTTCTAAATTGAGTCACTCTACAATCAAACTTGATCAATACTTAATTGAATGACTCGGATACAATCTATCAAAATATTACTAGAGATGACAAAGATGATGCTCAAATTTATAAAGGTGAAAAGATGACAAAGATGATGCTCAAATTTATAAAGGTGAAAGTCTCAATTTAAGAACTAAATTTCATTCATCCAGTTCTGCATTTTATAGAGTGATGTGTGGGTATTTATAGTCTCCACTTAGAAGTAACTTCAAACT
>NW_019657718.1:0-358 GCF_002806865.2 Cucurbita pepo subsp. pepo
TCCGTTGGTGGTTGGTTCCTTAAACAGGGCCGAAACCAGGTTCGGGAGTGTCGAAACGGTGTCAAACGGGCTGGAAACAGATTTCCCGAGCCCAATAAGCCGCTGGAGCCGCCAAGCCGCCGCCAAGCCGATGAAGCCGCCTGAGCCGAGAGTAGCCGCGCTGCAGACGTGACACGTGGCACANGAGCGACGCGTGTGCAGACGTCTCGGGTCGAGGCGCAGGTTAACGGGCCGCTTGCGGGTCTCGGACCGAACGCAGGTGACGGGCCGCGAGGTGATGGGCCGGCTCGCGTGTGATGGGCCGCCGGTTGATGGGTCGGCTCGCGATTGAAGGCCGGGTGTTTGGGCTGCGGGTAAC
>NW_019657719.1:0-358 GCF_002806865.2 Cucurbita pepo subsp. pepo
AATAATTGTGACTTCTGAGTAAATTATGGGTACATGAATCAACTAAGATCACACCCTTATAAGAGCGACGGTGAGGATAAGATGATTAAGAAATGTTTAAAAGACTTGAAAGTCACTACCTATACAACCAAGGAGCACCTTCCTCTATGGTAGCTCAATCAAAGGACCACATGGTTAAGCATGCTTTACTCGGAGCAATTATATGTTGGGAGACCTTTTAGAAACTTTCCTAGGATGCATGTGAATGAGGACAAAACATGTTGGAAAGGNAAAAAAAAAATAATAATAATAATAATAATAATAAAAAAAAAGATAATTCGTAGGTGAAATATGTCAGGATGAAACTTATTTCCTCACA
>NW_019657720.1:0-358 GCF_002806865.2 Cucurbita pepo subsp. pepo
TCTCTATAATTTTCTTTCTCTCACTATTTACATTCTTTTCTGTCTGCCATTCCTCCTTCTCTTCCTTTTCCCCTTTATTTTTTCTTTTTCTCTTTTATTCGTATGTTACTAAAAAGGAGGGTATAATGACCAAATTACCCTCCAGGGATTAANTATCATTTTTCTTTTATATTTTTCTTAAGTTCTTTTATTCCTCATCATTTTTCTCTTCCGTCTCATCTCGGATTTTGGTCTTCAAGACCTTCACTAAAATTGAGAGATCTCGGATTTTGGTCTTTAAGACCTTCACTAAAATTGAGAGAGATCGACTTTTAAGGTAAACTTAGATTTTAAACTTTCAATTGAGGCTCGGGTATTA
>NW_019657721.1:0-358 GCF_002806865.2 Cucurbita pepo subsp. pepo
TGGGATATAGAAGAATCCCGATGGATAGGCTTTCTTGACGATCTCGCTGATTTTTGGGTTGTCGTATTCTTGTTTTACCCGGGCTTCTGGTATAGACACAGATTTTTTAAAATAGGTCCTGATTTTTGAAAATGAGGACAACCGCGTCCAAGTAGGTTGAGGGGACAGAAGGTCACTTTGAAGTGGAAGAAAAAGTAGGTCTCGATGGAGTAGTGGCAGATGGCCGTGTTGAAGAGGCAGAAGGCCTCCTCGGAGTAATAACCTCCGCTTGTTTTTTAGAAAGCTTTGCTCTAGACTTGGTCACCAANAAAGCTTTACTCTAGACTTGGTCACCAATGTGCAACCAGCATCCATTGCG
>NW_019657722.1:0-358 GCF_002806865.2 Cucurbita pepo subsp. pepo
TGAATTAATAAAACTTCTCTCCATTTGTGAACTAACTCACAAGTTGGAAAAAAAAGAATTACGAAATACTCATGTAACCCTTCAAGCAAATGAAATTGGTAATATTATTATTGAGCAATATAATAGTGAGTAGAAATTGTAAATTTTGTACTTTGTACTTTGTACTTCAAGTAGGNGCAGGGAACAATGAAGCTTCATAGAGTCTTTCTGTGCAGGTGCAGGTTCCTTCAGCCTTTACACTTGAGAGCCAATCTTTCTGCCTTTCCACTTGAGAGCCAATCTTCATCTCGCCCGAGGAAACCTTTGCACGCCTTCGTTACCTTTTGGGAGACCTACACTCCTTAACTTTATTATAATA
>NW_019657723.1:0-358 GCF_002806865.2 Cucurbita pepo subsp. pepo
AAAAAGAGTTAAAAGAAAAACAAGAGTTGAGTGAAAAAAATGAGAAAAATTAAAGAGAAAAAAAGAAGAATGAAGAAAGAGATGAAATGGAAGAAAAAAGGAAGAGAGAGAGTTATTTGCCTAACGTTGGAGAGGTGATAAGGTTTTCACAAAAATCAATCTTTGTAGTTATGTACAACGGAGGATTTTTGGTGTCTAACTATAACAACTTGGCTTTGCCTAGTGTTTTTCAATCTCTTTTACACGAATTTGAAGACATGTTTCAAGATGAAGAAATACCCCCATTAGAGGTACTGAACATAAAANGAAGAAATACCCCCATTAGAGGTACTGAACATAAAATAGACTTCATTCCAAG
>NW_019657724.1:0-358 GCF_002806865.2 Cucurbita pepo subsp. pepo
TGGAACGACACAACAATGACTCGTGTTGGATGAAAGTCCTACTTCGGCTAATTTAGGAAATGATCATCGATACGAGCCATTTTGGGAAGCCGAAAGTAAAGCCATGAGAGCTTATGCTCAAAATGGACAATATCATACCATTATGGAGANCTCGAACCTTTGAATTAAGTTTGAGAAAACGACATTTTGAAAAATTAACTTTTTGTTCAATATTTGGATGGATTTTAGTACGTTATAAATTTTAAAACGTTTAAAATAAAAATAAAAATGGAATTACAAATTTGGAAGAAAATAAGGATATTATTAAAATAAATGAAGAAATTTAAACATATATAAAATGTTTGCCTCTATATGTCTG
>NW_019657725.1:0-358 GCF_002806865.2 Cucurbita pepo subsp. pepo
TGGTGTTGTTGAACCTTATGGTTGCTTAGCAGACGAATCTAAATTTCCGCTTAACGTGTTGGTACTCAAATTAAAGGATAATAAAAATGCTGTAGAGGGCTTATAAATTAGTTACCAATTCTACCCTAAAAATAAAACAACTTTGACAAAATTTTAAACTCAACAAACTTTTTCTTATGGTATGGTATTTAGTGATTTTAAACAATTGCAGTCGTGGAGTAGGTCTAAGTGTTCCCACTAAACGAGAAAATCTCAATGAATTATTATACTAGAATANTAATAACTCTTATTCCTATGGTCGTTTTAGTAACTATTAATTTGTTCAACCACATCATTAACAATCTTAATAAAATCTACC
>NW_019657726.1:0-358 GCF_002806865.2 Cucurbita pepo subsp. pepo
ATGGTATAAAAAATGGGTCATGCACCATAAACTCATGGGAGTATCGTTGATGGAATCGATGCAAACGACGCTCCCTTGGATGTGTTGTCAATCAAAGACCTAACATTTGATATTGACTCTTTTGAAGAAAGAGCCACACAATCGAACAGCTCGAAACGTCGCGGTAGCCCTGAGAACTCTAACACACATAGGGAAGGACGTGTCGAAGAGTTAGACATTAAGCAAAAGATCATGCTAAAACTCTTCAGCGATCTGACAAAATACTTCAGGACNTCGAGGAAACTTGGGTTCGATTCCCGACAATGGAATGTTATTTTTTTATTTCATTTTATTTTACAGTTTCTATCTTAGACTAAAA
>NW_019657727.1:0-358 GCF_002806865.2 Cucurbita pepo subsp. pepo
CATCATGTCTCATCATTCCCTACAAAAGTTTTGAAAAACATAAACAGTTACTTAGTTTTTTTTAGCACGTGTTTCAAACATCCCAGTTTGGGGTTTCCGAAATAGTGTTTCGACTTTAAGCACTTTTTTACTGCTTTATACATTCTGTTACTTCGACATTCTATTCTAAATCATCATGTCTGATCATTTCCAACAATAGTTTCGAAAAACATGGACAGTTACTAGGTGTTTTTAGCACGTGTTTCAAACATACCGGTTTGGGGTTTCCGAATTAGGTTTTCGATTNTAAATCATCATGTCTGATCATTTCCAACAATAGTTTCGAAAAACATGGACAGTTACTAGGTGTTTTTAGCAC
>NW_019657728.1:0-358 GCF_002806865.2 Cucurbita pepo subsp. pepo
ATAGCCTCTTATCATTCTTTTTTAAAACAACATCATGAACTGGGAGATCCCACATCGATGGAAAGGAGAATGAAAATTCTTTATAAAAGTGTGTAAACCTCTCCATGCCCTNATGCCCTTTAAAAAAAACTTGAGCAAAAGTTCAAAGATGACAATACATATTAGGAGTGTACTTAAGCTATTACAATATACTTCTCTACTTTCTAAAAGCATTTTTGAAATTTTATAAACCCAAACCATTGAACTTTTCTTTTCGGTTTTTAAAATTTAGTTATAATTTTGATAACTTTTTTGTAATATTAGATAATAAAAAAATTAATAAATAAATATATCATTTACAAATAGAAAATAAAATAAA
>NW_019657729.1:0-358 GCF_002806865.2 Cucurbita pepo subsp. pepo
CAGTAGCGACTTTAAATTAAGTAGAAAATTTTGGGTCGTTACAGATAAAGAATTGGTTGCAGTTCATATATTGCATGTGCCGCAACACTACTTATGGCCTAGAGAATTTGTGATCCACTTTGATCATGAAAACTTGAAGTATGTGAAGGGTCAAAGCAAACTGAACCGTAGACATGCAAAGTGGGTGGAATTTATTGAAACATTTTCGTATGTCATCAAGTATAAGCAAGGTAAAAATAATACAGTAGCTCATGTGTTATNAAGTTGAGCATATTATTGAATTATATAGAGATGACCAAGATTTTAGAACATCTTGTCTTGCCAAAAAAAAAAAAAAAAAAAAAAAAAAAAAAAAAAA
>NW_019657730.1:0-358 GCF_002806865.2 Cucurbita pepo subsp. pepo
TCACCGATGCTTCCGGGCGACGCAACCCCCTCTGGAGCTTCAGCGACGCTTCCGCGCGACGCAATCCCCTCTGGAGCTTCAGCGACGCTTTCGAGCGACGTAACCCCCTCTGGAGCTTCAGCGACGCTTCCGGACGACGCAACCCCCTATGGCGCTTCAGCGACGTTTTCGGACGACGCAACCCCCTCTGGAGCTTCAGCGACGTATTCGGGCGACGTAACCCCCTCTGGAGCTTCAGCGACGCTTTCGGCGACGTAACCCCCTCTGGAGCTTCAGCGACACTTTCGGACGATNGAGCTTCAACGACGCTTCCAGTCGACGCAACCCCCTCTGGAGCTTCAGCGACACTTCCGGACGA
>NW_019657731.1:0-358 GCF_002806865.2 Cucurbita pepo subsp. pepo
CAAAAGTTTCAAAAAACATCGTCCGTGACTCTATTTTTTTAACACGTACTTCAAACGTTCCGGAATAGGGTTTCTGAATTAGGTTCACGATTTTAAGCACTCTTTTACTTTTTTATGCTCTCCGTTTCATCGAAATTTTATTCTAAATAATCCGGCCTAATTAATCGCCACAAAAGTTTCAATAATTGTCGAACCGTGACTCATTTTTTTAGCACGGACTTCAAACATCCTAGATTAGGGTTTCTGAATTAGGGTCTCGATTTTAAGCACTCTTTTACTTTTTTATGNACCATAAAAGTTTCAATAATTGTCGAACAGTGACTCATTTTTTGAGCACGGACTTCAAACATCCAAGATT
>NW_019657732.1:0-357 GCF_002806865.2 Cucurbita pepo subsp. pepo
TTTTTTTAAAAAAAGTGTTTTGAAGTGAAACATTTATTTTATAAGCACTTGAAAATTTGTGTAATCCTTACTCTAAAAGTGCTCTAGCTGCTTTTTTATCTATTTTTGGAAGCTTCTGAACCACTTTTAAGTATCGAAAATTTGGATACTTTTGGTTGGTCAAAAGCACTTCTTATCCCAATAAGCAATTTAAAGGACATGCCAAACACACACTAAGTCACTTCTTTGCTAATTTATTTCTTTTGACAAATTAAATGATCAATGCTGTTTTGTGTAAAAGTAGTATCTCATAAAAGAGGTATAACGAACACGAATACTTGTTCTTGTCCAGCCTTTCCTGTCTGTCTATTCAGCTAT
>NW_019657733.1:0-357 GCF_002806865.2 Cucurbita pepo subsp. pepo
GTTTATTATGATGGGAAATATAAGTCATATTTTTATTTTATTTTATATAAAAAAGAATATCTTGAAATATTTTTAATCAAAAAAGGAAACAAAAAGAAAATAATTTCCCAACGAAAATACAATATATTGTTTACAATAAATAATTAAAATGGAAAGATTTATTTCCATATGGGCCAGAGCCGTGAAAGCCCATCCTGGCGCGCGCACGCGGGGAAGCGAGGGCATTAAAGTAATTTCAGAAGTAACCATGAACTAACCCTGGCAAAGGCATCCGAAGGACAGAGAGAAACATTTTTAGAGACAGAGAAACCTTCTGTTTCTTAGTCCCTCTTCCCACTCTCCAACTGACCTACGCCT
>NW_019657735.1:0-357 GCF_002806865.2 Cucurbita pepo subsp. pepo
CTGAATCTTAACAGGAGGAGTTAGAACCTCTAGCTGGTCAGCAGCACCCACCTCCAAAAGCCGTTGATGCGGTGGATGCAAAGCAAGACTGAATTTGGAGACTTCTGTCGTACATACATGTCAGCAAGGCCAGCAGATCTCTGTGGCCCTTAAAGCAGTGGACGCTGTCGATGTCGATTAAAGGAAGCTATGACTTCAATCGGTCAGATAAAGGAATTTCTTAAACTCTCATCACTAATACCCATCAATACAGTTCATTTTGTCAGTGCATACTTTCTGAATAATTTTAGCTGGATGGCTGGAATATGTTTCCTGGTTTGTAGTTAATCAATGCTTGTGGAATCTCTGGTAAGAAAC
>NW_019657736.1:0-357 GCF_002806865.2 Cucurbita pepo subsp. pepo
TGGCTCCAATGCCACCTAATGCCGTGTTTTACCCTACTTCAGATCCTCAGTTATATGCTAAGATAGTCCATCAAATAGAATACTACTTCAGGTGTTTTTCTTGTCATATATGTTTAATAGATTACTAAATTTATATTTTTCTTATCATCCTTGTCTTGTATTGGCATTTTGAAATAATTTTAACAGCATCACCTTAAATTTGTTAATTGCAGTGGTAAGAACTTAATAAAGGATACTTTCTTGAGAGGGAACATGGATGAAGATGGATGGGTTCCAATTCATTTAGTAGCAGGCTTTAAAATGGTGGGTAAATTAAGGGAGCTGAGAGCTGAGTTTTCTTTTTTTGGTTCAATTTCT
>NW_019657737.1:0-357 GCF_002806865.2 Cucurbita pepo subsp. pepo
ACTTCTCAATCCCACGAACAAGATGGCTTTCAAAATTGGAAGTCAGAAGAGATGGATCCTCCTGCAACCAAATAATACAGATCAGGAGGTTTTTGGTAAAAGCTAGCTGTTAGGCCCCCAATAGTGAATAGTTTTAAATATGTCCATATTGCAGTGGTTAATTTTATTGATTGGGCTGTGGTTGAAGTCACTTGAACAGGGAAACAAATGTTATTATTTTGTTTGCTAAATGTTTAGTATCTCAAACTTGCCATAATTTTTTTTGTCCTTTTAATATATACAATAGCATTCTTATTTTTTGAAATAATGTCGCAGTTTTATAGCTTGTGAAATCATTATTTTATATTAGTAACAAAA
>NW_019657738.1:0-357 GCF_002806865.2 Cucurbita pepo subsp. pepo
AAACATAAAACATTTACAAGTAGCAAGCATCATTAACATCTATTACAAATGTTAAATACTTTTCATTTTCACAACAATTTTAAAACAGTACACTATTGGGTCGGACTATAAACTTATTTTGGGTTGACTTAACCAAACAAATTTCAATACGAAAATTGAACCAAATTTTCAATTCTTAAAAAATTAAGTTCGAGTTGTTTATGTCGTATGAACAGTCCTAGATGTCTCAACTAACTAAACTCCTATCATATTATAAAGCGGATACCATTACCGAAATATTCTTCTTATTAATTTGTTATATATATTATTATTATTATTATTATTTTGTGGTAAGAATACGAACCATTATTTAACTGA
>NW_019657739.1:0-357 GCF_002806865.2 Cucurbita pepo subsp. pepo
TCGACCACAAGAGTTTGAAATATTTCTTCACCCAAAAAGAGATGAACATGAGGCAAAGGATGTGGTTAGAACTGGTGAAGGATTATCATATAGATATCTAGTACCACCCTGGAAAGGCAAACGTGGTCGTTGATGCCCTGAGTTGAAAGACGGCCCACTCGTCAACCCTCATTACTAGAAAGGTACGAGTACAACAAAATTTCGAGTGAGCTAACATAATTGTAGTCACTGAAGAAGTCATAGCACAGATAGCTCAACTCACAGTACAACCTACACTTAGACAAAGAATTATTGATTCCCAACGAGAGAACCCTAGCCTACGTAAGATTATGAGTCAACTAGCAGAGGGTCCAGTGG
>NW_019657740.1:0-357 GCF_002806865.2 Cucurbita pepo subsp. pepo
ATTTATTATTTTAGAACAGTTTTCCAAATTTACCCCCGCTCTACATCATCGTGACAAGTCCCTATAACTAACTGAACGATGGTTTTAAAATATTAAAATTAATATTTCAAAATAAACAATATTTTTTTTAAATAATTTAGGAAGGCTTTTTAAATACTTTAAAAAAAATTAACGACTAACAACAAACGTGGGAATTAATTGAAAATTGTTTTAGTTGATAATTATTTAATTTTTAAAAATTAAACTTATTTTCTCACAAAAATAAATATTTAAAATTTTAATCATATTTTAAAAAAATAGTTATTTAATATTTTGATAGAAACTCCATACCAAAAAAAAAAAAAAAAAAAAAAAAAA
>NW_019657741.1:0-357 GCF_002806865.2 Cucurbita pepo subsp. pepo
GTGATCTTCCACTTAATTATTGTCAATATTGATTACTATTTTTTTAGTGGCCTTCTTCTACTTTTTCATGAAGCAAACAATATAATTCGTTCTTGCATTTCATCCTTTCGCTATAAAAATCAAACAATGATTAGCTGACCTTTTTTCTTCTAATAGAAAAAGAGACAAAACAATTTTTTTTAAATAATAATAATAATAAAGGGAAATATTTTAAAATGCTTTACACTTCTCATGGTTGGAAATCCATTTTTGAAAGATTTATATTCTAAATTAAATGTTTGGGTTAAAAAATTATTCAATGTAAATTTCAATTGAATTTGCTTTTTCTCTAATAACTTGTTGGATTGATATCATTGA
>NW_019657742.1:0-357 GCF_002806865.2 Cucurbita pepo subsp. pepo
ATAATCCGATGCTAGATAATGGAAGACCCAAATAAAAGAATAATAATAATAATAATAATAATAATAATAATAATAATAATAATAATAATAATAATAATAATAATAATAATAATAATAATAATAATTAAATAATTAAAATAATATTTTCCCTAAACTACACTCCACTAACCCCTCCCTCCCCCAACTATCTGTCTTCAACCAACTCATCAGTCAAAATCCCAAATCAGAATACACGATTAATAGGTGGTTCCTAGAGTGAAAAAAAAAAAAGAAAAAAAGAGAAAAAATACCAACAACCAGATTTACAACTGAAGCTAGAGATTTAATTATTGGAGAGAGATCTTGCTTTCTGGTTGG
>NW_019657743.1:0-357 GCF_002806865.2 Cucurbita pepo subsp. pepo
AAATATACCCTATCTATTTCTTTGCCGGATAAATGGCCAAACAACACATTTAAACACTAATTAAGATTTATCAAATGATTAAAATACTCCTTAACAAAACAGCTAATTGCAATTCTAGAATTATGGAGTAATTAAAGTGAGTCTCAAATTCAAAACAAAACAACCCAAATTTTATAAATCAAAGTTTAATAAATTTTAGGATTCTATGTTTAAGAAATTTTCATCCTAAAAAGATACTTTCTAAATCTAGACTAAATAACTTTGCACTCCCAAGTCCAAATAACTTTATAGACTACATAATTTCAGAATTAATTATCTTAACTGGGTGTCTCAAACACCACCTTAAATCCTAACGAT
>NW_019657744.1:0-357 GCF_002806865.2 Cucurbita pepo subsp. pepo
ATGATATTAATATCATAATTTCTATTTTTGTAATTTTTTTTTATAATAATGTTCAAAACTTTTTAATAATTATTATTGGATTTAAAAATATTGATTTAAGTGGGACTATTCCAATCATTTATTTAATAAAAATAAAATATTTTTATTTATTTATTTCAAATACTTAATTAAATTTAAATGTAAATTTTAAATAATTATATCTAATTATCATTTACTTGAATCTAAACCAACCCGAACAAATAAAAATTCATGGGTCGTGTTGATCGGGTTCTTTAGATCATCAAATTTTTTTAACATCCTCATAAATTAGGTATCCATCGTCGATTTAATATATCTGAACAATATGTCTCAAATGAT
>NW_019657745.1:0-357 GCF_002806865.2 Cucurbita pepo subsp. pepo
CCCTTCATTTAAAGATTATATTAAAGATGACATTTATTTGCACAGGTAGATTCATCATGGAAGGTTGAAGAAGTTCATGTGTTCTTTGATCCAGCTGAGCTATTTGGAAGTCTTTTGAAAGGCAAAAAAACAGCTTCAGAATCCAAAACAGCTGATT
This sequence comes from Cucurbita pepo subsp. pepo, assembly GCF_002806865.2. NCBI lineage: Eukaryota > Viridiplantae > Streptophyta > Magnoliopsida > Cucurbitales > Cucurbitaceae > Cucurbita > Cucurbita pepo. The sequence goes on from NW_019657745.1 coordinate 158, forward strand.
CATCTGCCTCTGCCTGTCCACTCTTCAATCAACCAAAGTAGCTCCACAAACACAAACACAAACACAAACCCAACAGAAGTTGGTCCGAAATAAAATGTGTTATGTTATGTTATAGTGTTTTTGGATTCAGTTCTTACGTTGTTATGTTTGTTAATTGTACCCTTTTTCTGTCGGTTCTTATTACATATCAATGATAATAA
>NW_019657746.1:0-357 GCF_002806865.2 Cucurbita pepo subsp. pepo
AAACAATTCATCGATGTACATATTACAACAAAAATTCCCACATGAATAATGTATTGTGTCTGGTCAATGAGTAAGCAAAACCGTATAAGTTCCTTATAAGGAATCAGGGTGAGATGATTCAATGATATGGAAACATAAACTTGGTTGTATGTTAAAAGAAGGTACAATCTTTATATAGTAGGTTAGTGACCTAATAAATAAGACACATAATTGTAAATCATAAAAAGATTCGTACTAATAAAAATGTATTTTTTATTTATAAACTCATAATTAACCCGTTAATTGATCGAGGTATTTCCCTCCAAACAATAACATAAATGAATTGTTTGAAGGGATGCAATTTGAAGCTTTTGATGT
>NW_019657747.1:0-357 GCF_002806865.2 Cucurbita pepo subsp. pepo
GTAAGATTCGGATTACCTTGTTGATCGAATATCTCAAGGCAAGAACATTGTTTGAGATTCGAATCACTCCACAAGCAAGATCGATCATGTCTAGCTTGAATGATTCTTGTTGATCAAATATCTCAAGGCAAGTTCATGAGCTTCTCTTTCTTTCTCTATCTAAAGAGGTTCGTTCCATTGAGTCTTTCAAAGCATGATTCTTGAACAATAAAGGTTCCGGGTCAGGTTCAGTTTTGAGGTTGAGTCTTTCAAAGCAGTTAATTAATTAAAAGCCGCTAATTCATTTCTTCTTGAACTGGAAAATCTCTCTTGTCTATCTTGCTTTCTTGAGTCTTGACTGACTGTTCTGTCTCATTC
>NW_019657748.1:0-357 GCF_002806865.2 Cucurbita pepo subsp. pepo
GTGCTTTCATTTCCATGTCAAACAAATGGTTTCAATTTTCATATGTGACGGGATAGACATGAGTAAATACGTTCCTTATATAAGGTTTTATTTACAATTTCATAAGTCGGGATTCTTTAAAATAAAGATCGCTCGTACGAGCACATTTAGAGTCGTTCTTTTAACTTGCAGAAAACGAAGGTGGGGAGGATAGATTTCTCTCCGTAAAGTAAATAGGGATAGAGTCGTAGATTACATTCTCCATCCCGACATCGTCCCTACCCCATTTTTATATATCGACTTATTTACTAAATAAATAAATAACTATATATCCCTACAGCAGAGACGCTAAGTAGAAAGAGCCTGGAGGAAAACTGA
>NW_019657749.1:0-357 GCF_002806865.2 Cucurbita pepo subsp. pepo
ACTTATTTAAAATATCTATTTTAATCTACAATTTTTTTTTTTTTTTAAAACAATAATTTTGGTCATTTATTTTTTTTTCAAATATACCATGTTAAGTTAGATACGAACATTGGACAGTGTATATTTATGTATTTGTGTATTCGAGTTCGAGTTCCTTCTAACTTAGACGGAAGATTATAAACGGACCCCTCTTTTGGGTTTTACTAGAGATTGGGAATTGACGTACTTTCCAACTGACCCATTTCACTTACGGGGTTTATCATCACTTTGGCGACTTGATTTGTTACTCGAGATTTTCAATTATTCCCTTTTCTAAGGTTAGCAATGTATAGCAGTCAAATACGATCATTGTCTGCA
>NW_019657750.1:0-357 GCF_002806865.2 Cucurbita pepo subsp. pepo
ATTCCGTGGATCATCAGGGAAATACAGCATTGCATATAGCTGCTTCTAGGGGACAACTGGCTGCAGTTGAAGCTCTTATTGCTGCGTCTCCCTCATCCATCTCTTTAAGAAACAACGCGGGTGAAACCTTCTTGCATAAAGCCATATCTGGCTTCCAAACTCCTGCTTTTCGTCGACTCGACCGACAAATCGATCTTCTGAAGAATGTGATTTGTGGTAAAGTTGTTAACATGGATGACATTATCAATGCTAGAAACAATGATGGAAGGACTGCTCTTCACATGGCTGCCATTGGGAATGTCCACTCTGATCTTGTTCAGCTTTTGATGACTGCTCGGTCGATTGATTTGAACGTTC
>NW_019657751.1:0-357 GCF_002806865.2 Cucurbita pepo subsp. pepo
TCAAAAGTATTTCTATTTGAATCACATCCAAAATATAGGATTATTACCATCAAATTTTGAAAAATTCATTGGTTGATTAATGTAGGTTAGTCTTTTAGTTATTTCCATTTGGGTTATCATACCATATTTTGGTTTCATATTACCTAATTTAGCAAATATTCCTCAAGTATATAAAAGTTTTGGGTACAAAATTAAAGACACAAAATTATCATCACCCAAAAATCTCTAAAATCCCTTCCAAAGTCATGGACAAGAACATTTCTATCAAGTTCTCTTTCCTAGCCGCAATCATCTTGTTCTTCGCCGTGATCGATACAAGTTTAAAATATGTTGTAGTTATTAAAATGATATATCTTT
>NW_019657752.1:0-357 GCF_002806865.2 Cucurbita pepo subsp. pepo
GTCAAACCTCCTCATTCTCCATGATTCTTTGTCAAGTAGTTCATCTCGATCATTTTCCTCACCATTTCTGACAAATTCTCCATTCTAAATGATTATGACTTTCTTGTTAGAACAATCACGACTAATATGACCAATTCCTTAACGTTTCCAACATTTTGATGTCTATTTCTTTCTCGAATCTCCTTGTATTCCTTCACTTTCTCCTTATCCTTGGAGGTCTCAATTTTGTCTTTTTTTTTTATCAAACTCATAGTTGTCTCAAAGCTTGAAATCTATCTTTTCAATATTTGCATTTTTTTTTTCCAAGGGTTAAAATAAGTAGACTTAGAAAGAGCATACCACTTGGAGTTCTTCTCC
>NW_019657753.1:0-357 GCF_002806865.2 Cucurbita pepo subsp. pepo
TTTTTTTTTTTTTTTTTTTTTTTTTTTTTTCTTCTCTTTTTCTTTTTTCTTTTTTTTATTGAAGAAAACCAAAAGCTTTTATCTAACAATCTCCTCCTAAAACACGCGATATATCTACCTTATTATTTGAACTCCGATCTTTGAGCGAAGTTCCTCAAATTTTACCTGCGATAGAGACTTGGTGAAGATGTCTTCAACCTGTTCTTCTGTTCGGATGAAGTCAATCTTGATAAGCCCCGAGCTGCACACTCTCGGATGTAATGGAACCTGATCTCTATGTGCTTGCTTCCATCATGCAAAACTGGATTTTTGATCGGGGAGATCGTAGCTTTGTTGTCCACGTATAGCATTAGTGGA
>NW_019657754.1:0-357 GCF_002806865.2 Cucurbita pepo subsp. pepo
CAATTTACTTTCGTTGGTTTAATCATTTATGGCCTTCAAAAGTTCTATTAATGAATGTTTGTGATTCTTTTGCACTGGAAAATAACTGTAATTTCATCTGGAAATTCAATCTTATGACGTGACCTTTCAAAGATCAACTTTGATGCTTATAATGGCACTCCTTTTACTCAAAATACAACTGCTCGGAATGCACTAGGAGCCTGTTAAATTGACCCGACAAACTGAACAAAGTTTCAGTTTGTTAAAAATCGATATCTGTTCGAACATGGTTCGACTGCTATAATATTGAAAACGTCAGCATGTTGTTAAATTCGTTTATGTCGCTAGGGGCCTGTTAAATTAGTGTGCCTGCTCAAC
>NW_019657756.1:0-357 GCF_002806865.2 Cucurbita pepo subsp. pepo
AAAAAAAAAAAAAAAAAAAAAAAAAAAAAAAAAAATCTCTTTAAAATCCAAGTGTACATTTTAACTTATTAGCACAAACAATAATTACAAAATCATTAAGCATGCGACCGTATTATTTTGCTAATCAACTTAAATATAATTCAAACAATTAGACATACAATATAAGTTAACTCAACCGACATTGACCTAAGTGGTTCAAATACGACATTAAGCATAACTGTTAAGTACATGTATTTGTCAGATAGAACAAACCAATTACTTGATTCATTGTATTTATAATAAAATATAAAATATTTAACAATGTTACTGAATTTCATAAAAAATTAATTAAAATAATTGAAAAAAAAAAGAAAAAAA
>NW_019657758.1:0-357 GCF_002806865.2 Cucurbita pepo subsp. pepo
CTCGTGATTAAGAAGCTTATTATATATAATTAGTAATTAATGTAGTCAATTAACTCTTAACAAAATTAGTTAGTTAATTAATTAACTGAGTTTTGAACATTAATCCCAAGCNTCAATATTATTTAACGCTTCTTTTAAGGATGTTTTTTTTCCTCCACCTAATTTCAACCCTTAATTCCCATTCAAAAATTTGTATTATTGGATAATGAAGTCGTGAGCATCATGATTTTAAAACGAGGTTAGAGGGAAGTTCTACTTCCTATAAGAAATGTTTCGTTTTCCTCTCCAACTGATCTAAGATCTCACAATCTACCCTATCGGAGACTTAGCATCCTCACTGGCACATCATCCCGTGCC
>NW_019657759.1:0-357 GCF_002806865.2 Cucurbita pepo subsp. pepo
ATATTGGCTTCAACATTTATAAATTTCCTAAATTAAAAAAAGTATATATAAAAAAAATATATAGTTGAAAAGTTATATGGAAATGGGTAGATGATAATTGAATGAAGGGAGATGATGAATGGNAACTCAGCATTGCACAAACTGAATCTATTGAAACTCACATATTCTAATCCCACATGCTTGTCTTCCATCAAACCACACCTACAAACAAACACCCACATGGATCTAACACTTACTCCAATCTTCTTTTCTGGATCTAACACTTCAAAGCTTATCATATCAGTATGCTACAATGGTAAACCATTTGTTTATGATTAATGATACATTACATCCATGAGTATGAATAAGCATAGTAAA
>NW_019657760.1:0-357 GCF_002806865.2 Cucurbita pepo subsp. pepo
TTCGACATCAAAGATGAAGTTCTCAAACTCTTTGGCATCCCAGTTCCCTTTGAAAGGTTTGGGGTCTGAAAACTTTAGTTTGTTGGATCCTGTATTAGTTTTTCCAGCCGAGACGTTCCCCACGGCTTTCATGGTCACCTCGATTCGGGTTCTCATGGCAGGCATCTTTTCTTGGATGTCATCGATCGTTGTTCTGAATTCGTCAGCTAATCTATTGAACAAACTCATCATTGTATTTTGTAGCACGTCGAACTCTTCACCACGTCCCTCCTTGTGCGCGACAGAGCTATCGAGGCTACCAAANCTTGAAACATCTGTTCTGCGATTGGCAACCCATCCAGGCGGTTACCCATTGCG
>NW_019657761.1:0-357 GCF_002806865.2 Cucurbita pepo subsp. pepo
ACCTGATTGAACTCGGTAAAAGACAAAGAGAAAACCTTCCCTTGGGCCTCTCCAACTATCAGCTTCTCCCCTGAACCTTTACTATCGGTAAGATTAATTAACCTGAACCTATCCTTTCTTTACTTTTACTGTGGTTGAAGGGAAGTGTTTTAAGGAAAGACTCAAGATTCATGCAACTCAAGAGTAAGTCAAGAAAGATCAGCTCATGAACCGTAACCTAAACCTCTACAACAAATGAAAGGATGTTCGCTGCGCTCCTCTGTATTCTTTCTCCTTTTCTTTTCCTCTCCCTTCNGTTCATTTAGTTGGTTCATTTAGTAGTTCTTTTCTTGAACGAGAGAGATCTCTTCTCTTTGC
>NW_019657762.1:0-357 GCF_002806865.2 Cucurbita pepo subsp. pepo
TAGGAGAAGAAGGTAATACTTTATCTGCAGGGCAAAAACAGTTGCTATCTATTGCTAGAATACTTGCAAAAAATCCTAAAATACTTATATTGGACGAAGCAACTGCTAATATTGATTCTGAAACAGAAAANTCTATAAAACAAAAAACTACATTAATTGTTATAGCACACAGACTATCTACAATAGTTGATGCAGATTTCATTGTGGTTCTAGATAAAGGAAAAATTGTAGAATTAGGGACTCATAAAAAATTACTAGAAATAAAAGGTTATTATTCAAAAATGTATAATTTTCAACTATGTAAATACTAAAATATCTTATTTAGAAGATCCTGTTAGTTGTAACTAAACACCTGTA
>NW_019657763.1:0-357 GCF_002806865.2 Cucurbita pepo subsp. pepo
AGTCCCAGTGTCTATAGTGTCAGATCGGGACCCACGCTTTATGTCAGCGTTCTAACTCGGACTTCAAAAAGCGCTGGGTACCCGTCTTGACTTTAGTACTGCTTTTCACCCCTAAACGGATGGACATACTAAGCGTTTAAACCAACTTCTAGAGGACATGTTATGCGGTTGCGTACTAGATTTTAAGGGAAGTTGGGATTCCAAACTCCACCTCATGGAATTCTCATATAATAACAACTTCCAGCCACTATTGGTATGACACCGTTTGAGGCCCTGTATGGGAAACGATGTAGGTCCCCACTATGGTNATGGTTCGATTCACCAATGAGGCTGTTCATAAAAATTCGAGCGAGGATG
>NW_019657764.1:0-357 GCF_002806865.2 Cucurbita pepo subsp. pepo
CAAATCGTAACCCACACCCTATGCGTCTGACCCAAATTGAGGTTCATACCAACTTTGCGCATGCGACCACTCTGCGCGTATGTAGCCGCACATGATATCTGTGCATGCGACCACTTTGTGCATATGTTGGTCCGTGACCAATGAATGAAACTTCTTTTTCCGTTCGTTTGACATTTATTTGTCTGGATTTAGATTTTGTTCAACTCCATCAATAAACAAATTCACTCAAACCCAATTAATTTCAAAACACACTCTACTCAAAACCCTTTCAAAATTAAGTNGTAATTTGAAATGGGAAGGTTAATATCATAAAATCGATATATGCAAAGAACTCATGTCAGATTTCCTAAAAAAAAA
>NW_019657765.1:0-357 GCF_002806865.2 Cucurbita pepo subsp. pepo
TATATATATATAATTAGCTTACCTAGAGCCACACCTTAGCAATACAAACTATCTTATAGTTAGCTATCGAGGCATTCCACTTAAAATATGTATTTTAATTATAAAATAATAATAATAAATTTGTTACAGAAGGATGCCTAAGATATATACAAATCTAAATCTAAAACATTTAAAGAATGGAAATGATCCCATTTGGTGGGTAATAAACTAACCCACCNTGTCACCTGCATTGGTTTCTTCTTGATTCAGTTCAACACGAGACGGTAAAATCAAGATTTCAATACCAATCGACTCGTTCGGTCGACGTCTTTGGCTCCTCCCTCTTCGGCTTTCTGTATCGATTATTCTCGAATTTTG
>NW_019657766.1:0-357 GCF_002806865.2 Cucurbita pepo subsp. pepo
ATTGCGACCAACGTAACTCTTAGGTCCTATGAGCAAGTAACTGAGTTTTGGGATTATGATTACATGTCAATCTAGTCAAGTAACTCTTTGAGCAAGTAACTCTTAGGTCCTATGACCAACGTAACTCTTTGTTCACCCGTGACTATTATGATTACATGTCAATCTAGTCAAGTGGAAATAAATTTTGAAGATAAAATTAAAGTATTAATTTTGATATCATCTTTACCTGAGTTTTGGGATATTGTTATTAATGAGATTCAATCTAATGCCATTAGTAATTCACAATGATAATATTCAAAATACTTGANATAAGATTCAGGGTATCGATCCCCGTACCTCTCGCATGCAAAGCGAGCG
>NW_019657767.1:0-357 GCF_002806865.2 Cucurbita pepo subsp. pepo
AATATATATAATTTCCTTTACCTCTCTCTTTTCTTTTCTTTTTGTACTTAATTAACTCTATATATATATATATATATATTAATTTTTTTTTTTTTACCTCATCTTTGTGTTTAATTCTTTTCAAACCTCTCTCGATTTCATTCTTTTCCAAACCTCTTGTTTAATGTTTAATTGTTTTTTTCCCTATTTAATTCTAACAGTTTAGTAAATGAAGGGGAGATCTAATTCTAAGTAATTGTATAAAGGAGAAGATCTATGATCTCATTCAAAGATCTGACATGATTTCTAACTACTAATTAAANAACCGAGGATTTTGAATTTTTTCTTTACTTTCCTAAAAATATCATTCTAATTTTC
>NW_019657768.1:0-357 GCF_002806865.2 Cucurbita pepo subsp. pepo
AAACCTAAGGGGCAAGCTCCAAGGGACTAAGATTAGAACCATATGTCCTAGAACCGAATGAGGAGACCGTGGGAACCTGTTAAGTTAGGATGCGAAGAGAGCCTACAAGTAGAAGCTTACCGAATATAATTTTTTATACTCATCCTTGGTATGTTTTCCTTTTTCAGGAGCGTGAGGCGTCGGTCAAGGGCGGACATGATGGAGACAGGGATTGTCACAGAGGAATGGGTTGTCCCGGGGCGTCAGTCAAGTCTTTATTTTGTATTTGAATTCTTTTGAAATTTATTTCCAAACTGTTAAGTGTTCTGTTTGNAGGGATTGTCACAGAGGAATGGGTTGTCCCGGGGCGTCAGTCAA
>NW_019657769.1:0-357 GCF_002806865.2 Cucurbita pepo subsp. pepo
AGGCAAAATTCACCACGATCTGTGAAGATGGAAAGTTCAAGTACTCCACAATCAATGTGCCCCTTTAGAGAAAGAAGCTAATTTAATTGATTTCATTGAAAAAAAAGTACTCCAAAGAAAATGTGCCCCTTTAGAGAAAGAGTTCTGTGAGAAGCTTCTTTCTCTAAAGGGGCACATTGATTGTGGAGTCGATGGATCCGATTTCGGTTTCTGGAAGATGCAGATTGAAGATTATCTGTACCAGAAAGATCTTCACGAACCTCTGTTGGGGGTGAAGCCGGATACCATGACCACGGAACAGTGGAAGCNAGATCCTGTTGACGCTATCCAGAAACGTGGTGTTTAACATCATCAAGG
>NW_019657770.1:0-357 GCF_002806865.2 Cucurbita pepo subsp. pepo
CGTCGCTGTGCTTTTTCTACCCTTCTTCTACTCTCTTCCAGTATTTTATCTAGCTCTTCTCTCTCATTTCGTGCTTGTTCTTCTTTTTGTCTTCTAGCAGTAAGAGCGGCTTCTTTCTCTTTCTCAAGCTGCACATCAACATCATCAAACAACTTCGTGCGACCTTCCTCTATTCGCCTCTGTATTTCTAATTTAGTCTCTTTAGAGTTTAGCCTTTCTTCAACATTCTTCTGAATTAGTTCTTCCATCCTCCTAGTTGCATCTTCTTCTAACTTCTTCAACTCTGTTTCACGCCTTTTCTTCTCTNAACGATTTAGGGAAAGAAGATAACGAGGAAGACCTACTTCTGCGTTGGCG
>NW_019657771.1:0-357 GCF_002806865.2 Cucurbita pepo subsp. pepo
AAGTAGAGTCATATCAAGTCTTTTTGGAGTTAATATTGCACAATTCATCATTTTCTCATTTATAGCCCCATTTATTCTACTTACTGAGCATGAAATCGTTTATTGCGGTCCAATGTGAAAAAAATATGATTTGGCATAAATCGATCTTAATTGTATATCTAATTGAGTTATGTGGTAAAATTTCAGACATTTATGCTAAACCATGTGGGAGTAGCGAATTTGGAAACAAATGGGGGATGNGATCATTGACTACCCAATGAGAAACATTCTATGTGTACTACTTATTTCTTTTCAGCCTTAAAGGGAACCCATGCTGAATATAAAAAGAAAAGAAAGACCAAGAGGAGAAGAGCCACA
>NW_019657772.1:0-357 GCF_002806865.2 Cucurbita pepo subsp. pepo
CTCTAGATTATCATCTATTACCCACTTGTCTGGAAGGGTTTCTATCAAATATTATTTTCCAACCACAATAATTTATTTTAAAAAGTATTTGATATCTTATTATCGAACATCACTTCGTCTAGTTTGTAGGCGATTTGACATTTTTATAATACTTTAAAAAAAGACCAACTAATTATAAACCCATGTCTCAAATCAATTCCTCAAAACATAATAAAGTAAGGGAAAGAGTTAGGTGTTTCATATCCAGCAATTTATAAGGAATTTTTGTTTTAAAATACAACAAATTCCCAAACCCCACTTATAAAAACNCAGAAATAATTAGGTGTTTCATATCCAGCAATTTATAAGGAATTTTTG
>NW_019657773.1:0-357 GCF_002806865.2 Cucurbita pepo subsp. pepo
GATCATTTCCCACAAAAATTTTAAAAAACACCTAGTATTACCAGGTTTTTTTTTCTTTTTGCACGTGCTTTTAACGAACCGGAATAAGGTTCCGATTTTAAGCAATAGTTTACTATTTTATACACTCATTTTCTTCGAAATTCTATTCTAAGTCATGAAGCCTAATCATTCCCAAGAAAAATTTCTTAAATTGTCGCCTATTACTCGAATTNTTTCCAAATTAGATTTACGATTTTATGCCCTCTTAAACTGTTTTATACCCTATGTTTCTTCGACATTCTATTCTAAATTACTAAGCCTGATCATTTTCCACAATAATTTTAAAAAACATCTAGTATTACGAGGTTTTTTTTTTTT
>NW_019657774.1:0-356 GCF_002806865.2 Cucurbita pepo subsp. pepo
GAGGTCCCAAGTCATTTGCATAGGAGACTCCTTATCTGCTCCCATTATAGTGTTGCTTCGGTGCAGGCCTACTGGTTATAATACTGACGAATGGAATGTCTTCAGGACTTAGATATACTAGTTTGATTGTACATTATATCATATACCGGTAGCTCTATTTGGTATGGTTTGTGAGGGTGGAAATTCCAATGTTCTTGGACGTTGGAGCCGTTTATATTTATCCTCTGGGGTCGAAGCAAATTGGTTGGATATAGTAGTAATAGCGGTTCTGTTTGATTCTGCACTTGAGACTCTGCATTGTTAGTTTTGCAGTGGCAGTCATCAAACATGATTTCTTAAGTAAGGTCATTGTAGTT
>NW_019657775.1:0-356 GCF_002806865.2 Cucurbita pepo subsp. pepo
TAACATAATGGGCAGATCCAAGATGTACTCCTACAGGTAAAAGGAGTCCGAATGGCTATTGGTTATATTTGAAAGGTTATGAATCGCTGGATAAGTCCAATACCAATATCTTAAGTATGCCAATGGATCGCAGGCCCACATATATCTCGTCTGCTACTACACGACCAATTAATCTTTGTATCAAAATGCTTTCGGAATCATCAATGTGTTGAATCAACAAGTCTGCGTGTAAGATATCCTCGTTCGTACAGCAGTATCCACAACTCCTTTACACGCTCCCCCTCCGTAGCAAGATCTATATTCTGTGTAAGCCCTTCACCTTTGAATGGGTAAATCAATCGTCCTTGTGGATCGGA
>NW_019657776.1:0-356 GCF_002806865.2 Cucurbita pepo subsp. pepo
CGTTTGAAACACGAGCTAAAAAAACCAAGTAACTGTACATGTTTATAAAAATTTTTGTGGGAAATGATTAGGCATGATGATTTAAAATAGAATGTCGAAGAAATGGGGTGTATAAAGCAGTAAAAAAGTGCTTGAAATCGTAGCCCAAATTCGGAAACCCCAAACCGAGACGTTCGAAACACGTGATAAAAACACCGAGTAACTGTCCATGTTTTTCAAAACGTTTGTGGGGAATGATTAGGCATGATGATTTAGAATAGAATGTCGAAGAAACGGAGTGTATAAAGCAGTAAAAAAGTGCTTAAAATTGTACCATAATTCGGAAACCCCAAACCAGGACGTTTGAAACACGTGCT
>NW_019657777.1:0-356 GCF_002806865.2 Cucurbita pepo subsp. pepo
CTTATTGAAAACTCTATAAGCTATACTACTAGATGAATAACGAAAAAAATACCGATATCCGTTTTAGAATCAAAATTTTCCAACTTTTCCTTGGTGTTCAAAATAAAACATTTACAACTAAAAACTTTGAAATACCCACTATTTGGAATTTTATTATGCCAAAGTTCATAAAGAGTTTTATCTAAATAGGCTCTAATTAAAACTCTATTTGAAACATAGCCGGCGATATTAACAGCTTCCACCAAAAAATATTTAGGTAAATCATATTCATTTAACATTGATCTAGCAAATTCTTGTAAAGTACAATCATCTGCAAAAAGTACATTTTCAGAGAGAGTACCAGAGTCATTACCTAT
>NW_019657778.1:0-356 GCF_002806865.2 Cucurbita pepo subsp. pepo
TTTGCCAACCAAGAGGATGAATTGATTGTCAATACAACTCTTTGTGCGTAAGTTCGAACCAAGAGGAGTTTTGCACAAGATGCATGAAGGAAGCTAGAGCTAATTTGGATTGAAAGATGACGTTCCAAACATCGTCAAGTACCTATAAGTTTTTGGTATTTTTATTATATTTGGATGTGATTATTTGCTTCTAGTTGTCCTAAAATGAAGAGAAAAATATCTTTGTAATGATGTATTAAAGTTCTACCACTTTCATAAAGAAATCATTTTGATCCGAGTTAGGTAGGAAAAGTAATCTAGGAAAATGCTTGCGCAGGCTACGAGAGCGATATACGTGTCAATCTGCAAGTGACACT
>NW_019657779.1:0-356 GCF_002806865.2 Cucurbita pepo subsp. pepo
TACTCTGCAGGTTACGTCAGTTGATCTTCACCGTTATTTTCATGCCCTTGGTGCCGGGATGATTGAAGATGTTAGGGTACAACGGGATAAAGGTTTTGGGTTTGTGAGATATAGCACTCATGCTGAAGCAGCTTTAGCCATCCAAATGGGCAATGCTAGAGTTGTCTGTGGCAAACCAATTAAGGTACAGATGAAAAATTTTCAATTGTCCTCAAAATGAATGTTAATAAATCTTTGATTTGATCTAGTTCTCAGTGCCAATGCGTATTTCAACTTGGTTATTTTGGGTGGAGAACTTGTGTTGCGTGGAAGAGACTAACTTATTCTTTTTTGGTCAAGTAGTAAATGCGGGTTCA
>NW_019657780.1:0-356 GCF_002806865.2 Cucurbita pepo subsp. pepo
CATAGATGGAGGCAAGAAACCCGTGTCAAGTTTATTCGTTAGGGGATCTCGTATGCAGAGCTACCGGAAGGGTCCTAGTAGTCCAATTGATATCAATGCAGCCATGCCACTTCTTAAATACATGAATAAAGTTCTGAATGAAGCTGGTCTGGAAGCTTTAATCAGCTTCCCAGTTGTGCACTGTCCACAGTCTTATGGTGTAATCTTAAAGGCGGCTGAAAGGGTTAACTTAGATGGAAAAGTGATTCCTGGGTGGAAGATTGTTTACTCAGGTGACACTCGGCCCTGTCCCGAGCTGATGGAAGCATCTCGTGGTGCGACGGTTCTTATACACGAGGCAAGTTTTAGAACACCTG
>NW_019657781.1:0-356 GCF_002806865.2 Cucurbita pepo subsp. pepo
GCTTTTGACTTGGAGGATTTGTTGAGGGCTTCTGCTGAGGTGTTGGGGAAGGGGACTTTTGGTACTGCATACAAAGCAATTCTAGAGGACGCCACCACTGTTGTTGTTAAGAGGTTGAAGGATGTAAGTGCTGGGAAACGTGATTTTGAGCAGCAAATGGAGATTGTTGGCAGTATCAGGCACGAGAATGTGGCTGAGTTGAAGGCCTATTATTATTCCAAAGATGAGAAGCTGATGGTTTATGACTTCTATGGTCAGGGTAGCGTCTCGGCTATGTTGCACGGTACGTTACCATTTCAACTGTGTACCTCGTAGTTTCGTTATTTATGCTTGCCATGTTCACACTCTACTTAAGA
>NW_019657782.1:0-356 GCF_002806865.2 Cucurbita pepo subsp. pepo
TGAGTTTCGTTTCGTCTTTCCTTTCAACACTTTCAGGTTCAATAGTGAACGATCTAGAATAAGGAGTCTCCCTTCTCTTTCCCTTCTTTCTTGAACTGTAAAGGTAAAGAAAGGATAGGTTGGTTGAGTCTCATTCATAAGGAGTGGTTACAGGAGAGTCTTAGAGTGTTTGAATCATCCTCCATCCAGTTTCCCTTGTTTACTTACTGTTCGTAAACTCTCTTTCGTTGAGTCTTGACTTGAAGGTGAAGGAGAAAGAACCAAACACCTATAAACTCTATTCTATTCTATTTAACGAAGGAAAGAAGGCAGAGTCCATTTGATATGAACCAAGAGACATCAATCATACAATATAC
>NW_019657783.1:0-356 GCF_002806865.2 Cucurbita pepo subsp. pepo
AGAGAGGTAGAGAGAGAAATCAAAATTTGCTCAAAATGATGCCTGGTAGTCCCGTTAGCCCATATTGTACTCTTTGGGCTTTCTCTTTTCGGGTTTCCCTTTAAGGCTTTAAAACGCGTCTAGTAGAAGAAGGTTTCTACACCCTTATAAATGGTGTTTTGTTCTCCGAAATTTTGCTATAGATCCTTCACAATTAGGGGAACTGATCTAGGCGTTTGAATCATCTAAATTTGACAATAAACGAGGAAGATTGAAAGGTAAGGATTTCAGATTTTTTGTTTCGATTTTCCTCCCGATCCAAGAGTTTTGTGAGGAATTAGGCTTTGATATTTTGTTATGTTATTATCGAGGGGAAA
>NW_019657784.1:0-356 GCF_002806865.2 Cucurbita pepo subsp. pepo
AAAAAAAATAATAATTACTTTTATTAACTATTGGAATATCAATTATGATCATCTAAATTCACTCAATAAGCTATATTAAATAATTTAAAATCTTATCTAGAAAGACACTTGAAATTATTAACCTTTTGAAAGGTGTTTATATAAAAATCAATTTAATTTAAAGTTTAGCACTAAAAACAAAAGCAACAGTAAATTGTAAATTTCAAAGAAGAATATGAATAAAGTAACTTTTGGATGACACTTTACCCTCCTAAAGACATGGACAGTTCTTGTGGGACACCCAAGTTTTGGACCATGTGGTCTCCTCCCATGTTCCAACACTAACTCAATGTCTGTATTCTTAATGGGAAATTAGT
>NW_019657785.1:0-356 GCF_002806865.2 Cucurbita pepo subsp. pepo
ACACAAAATACTAATAAGATGAAATAAGACTGAACTAATGCTCTTCCAGAGAGATTTTCCTCCCACTGCTCACCCAAAAAACTCATTTATTCATCACTCCAAGTTGAGTGATTTCATTCACCTGCCATTTAGCGTTAAAACAAAAGAAGTAAGCAAGACAAGACAGTGGTACAACAGAGAAGTAATGGAGGTTAAATGACTGTTTTTACCTTCCTAACAAGTCCATGGCCATGCTTCTAGCTTGGGAAAATTGAAGGAAACGTTTCCCCATATCATCAGGAGAACATATTGTAGCTTTCAAGAACAGAAAGAATTCCTCATAAGCATCAATTCTATCTTCAAGGAAGCACTCGGAG
>NW_019657786.1:0-356 GCF_002806865.2 Cucurbita pepo subsp. pepo
TTTTAAAAGTAACATAAAGAAATTTAAAAAAAATCTTACCATCAATATACGGACAAAAACGATATTTTTAAAGTAACATTAATACATTTTATCTTTATAAAATAAGTTTAAAAAAACTTTACCATCAACATAGGGACAAAAACGGTCTATTAACATATCATATATTATATAGTAACTTTTTATGTTACCCGTAAGTCAATTATTTTTGTAAAAAGTTTTAAAGTGGTTTTGAAGTTTAAAAAAAAAAATAAGATATTAATGAAATCTTACCATCAATATATAAACAAAAAACGGTATAGTAACAAACCATAGATTATATATTAACTTTTTTTGTTACTTTATGAGTATTTTGAAAC
>NW_019657787.1:0-356 GCF_002806865.2 Cucurbita pepo subsp. pepo
CGCACCCAGTTCAGCCTCCGGTACTGCAACCCGTCCAGGTCTTGGAACTCCTTTTGGTCCCACCATCGTTTCCCTTGCGTCGCGCAAAACTTGGCCTGAACTGACGACTCACACCCGTCCACGTGGAACCCCTTGTACGACGCTACGAATGGTGCCTTGGACCAGTCTGTCTTCTCCAATCCCCCCCTGGTTGCCCAGTCGTCCGCGTTCCATAGGCTCGAGTATATCTTCATTGGCTGGTCGAATGGGAACTTCACGCCTAGGTCTTTGCTGTTCTTGAACACTCTGATTGGCACATCGTCCACAAAGAACCTGTCCCATTTCCCCCATTTCGTTAATTTCCAGATCCGGTAACA
>NW_019657788.1:0-356 GCF_002806865.2 Cucurbita pepo subsp. pepo
ATAAAGAAAAGAAGGAAGGAGAGAGATGGAAGCAGATGGGGCATGTGAGGGCATGTGCTATGTAAGGATCCCTAATCTGTCTCTGGATGTTAAAAATCTTGGAAAAACAAGAACAAGAATATCAATATCTGGGAATTGGAGTCAGAGAGACATACCATCGGCCGAGGAATGAAGGGGGCTCCTCCCTTCCCTTGGTCAAGAGATGAGACGCAACCTCCTTCGCTTTCATGCGCTCATTATTCCTTAGTTCTTGAGTGACCTGCTCAACGCCCACTCCAATGCCTTCTTATTTTCCTTCAACAACCACACCATTAATTTCTCAAATCTATACATAAACATAAACGCTTTAAAAATCA
>NW_019657789.1:0-356 GCF_002806865.2 Cucurbita pepo subsp. pepo
ATGGTTGGGCGTAACCTTATTGGGCTAGTGATGATATTTTAACACTTCATCCATATAGTGGAAACATTGGGAACCCTAACTTGCAAGACTCTTGAAGTATTCAATGTAGAAGTTCTTTCAAATTCTACCAGATCTTCTTTGCTATGACTCGAACACAAGGTAAGAGTTTAATAAATTAATGATCATTACAAGCAAGTCGATCCTTCACGAGTGGTTCATAATTACAACTAGGTCAAAAGTTCGTTTTACCCATGTAATTACAATTTTCACCTTAAGTACCACTAATTCTCTAATAAACAATTTGTTTATGATTCAACCATAAACCAAGTCCCCCTAGGGCCAATGAGAGGGTTGGA
>NW_019657790.1:0-356 GCF_002806865.2 Cucurbita pepo subsp. pepo
AAGACGAAAGATAGAACTAGACTTTTGTAAGTTAGGGTAATAGAAATTATCGACCCAACTCCCCCAAGGATGAGGAGGGACGAACTTGAAGGCAGAGGAGGGGAATGCGTGTCCTCCCAACAGAGAAGTATAACTCCATGGCGGATACCTAACAGCCGGAATAGTAACACTCAAAGCCAAGGGTCCTCGTCTTACTTCATATGCAATGGGGCCCACCGAGAAATTGAATGCCCATTCGAAGCAAAATTTGGAATTGAACTTAGAAGTTGAGTACAAAGACTCCAAAAGTTGAACCACAACTAGTAAAAAATGTGAAAAAAAATCCCGCATGGCAGCCCTAAAGTATTTATCTGCCC
>NW_019657791.1:0-356 GCF_002806865.2 Cucurbita pepo subsp. pepo
TGGGGTTTCCCTGTGAGAGTTCAAATCTCTCAGGTGATGAAAATTTATTTTTTGGCAAGTTTTCGATATGTTGGTCTTGTTGATGGAACAATGATTCTACCAACTTGCTTAGAACAAGAAACCTCCTCAACACTCAACCCCAAATATTTGGCCTGGAAAGCAGTCGATCAACGGTTTCTCTGTTTCCTGCTCTCCCTCTGTTTCCTGCTCTCCTCTCTCACCGAAGAAGCCATTGTTGTCGTTGTTGGTAACTCTATTGCATGTGACGTTTAGCTCGCATTGGAAACTATGTTCAACCATCATTCCAAAGCTCGCGAACTGAGACTCAAGGATGACATGCAGCTGATGAAACGCGG
>NW_019657792.1:0-356 GCF_002806865.2 Cucurbita pepo subsp. pepo
TATAAATACAGGGAGCAGACTCCATAACTCAACACTTACTTAAACTAATGGGTCTCGCTCATTGCTTCCCTGCCTGCTTGCCACCGCACGTAACCGCTCTCTATTTCTTAGCTTTATTTCAATGGGTAAATAGGTTGCTTACTTAATTAGACTTCTAACCCAACTCCCTACTTACTTACTAATTCAGTGGAACCTATTCTCGTCGTCTTCTTTCNTAATTAGCTACCAAATGAATCCATTTCTATTTGTTTACAGTCTTTGAAAGAAGGGAAAGCTCAACAACTTCTTGTCCTCCTGACCCACTCATTCATACTGATTCTCCTTTTTCTCTGTAACCTATACTGCTGAATTACTTA
>NW_019657793.1:0-356 GCF_002806865.2 Cucurbita pepo subsp. pepo
GCCTCGTCGTTTTTTCCTATGACAGCTTCAACCTGGACACACAATTGTCAACTTGTCAATCAAGTGGAAATGTCGCAAAATTTTCATTTTAAATACTGCCTTCAAAATAAATAAACTTAGGTTTGTTATCACAAGAACCCACCTTTGCAATTTCAAGTAACAGGTGAATATTATTGGGAAAACGTTGCAACAAGNACATAAGTTTAAAAAGGTAATAATAAATAAATCTTTCGAGAAATGAGAAAGTTAGTTGATGTACGAACTTCTCAAACGATCCACGTTGTATATCGTTTGCATAAGAGAATGGATAATTTAAAGTGCTTACAGGATAAAGTGACATAAATTATGTATAGATT
>NW_019657794.1:0-356 GCF_002806865.2 Cucurbita pepo subsp. pepo
TTTTTTTTTTTTTTTTTTTTTTTTTTTTTTTTTTAAGATAATATGTTTTGGGAAATTATTATTATTTTTATTTTTTTAGTTCGAATTTTGGAGGTCGGACCAACCTAATCCGAATCATAAAGCTTGAACTAATAACATCTTGGGTTGGGTTAGATTATTTTCATGGAATTGAACGGGTTCAATTTGGGTTTCAGGTTTAGTAGATAAATGTTCGAGTTAACCTGAACTGAACCGATAATATATACATATTACTTGCCATACAAATAAATAAATAATAAGAGTGCATATAGTTCGGATTGGGTTGAGTTAAATGATTTTTTTTTTACCCAACCACAGGTTGTTTGGATGGGTAACCC
>NW_019657795.1:0-356 GCF_002806865.2 Cucurbita pepo subsp. pepo
AGGAGGAGATTGTTAGATAAAAGTCTAATGTTTCCTTCTTTAACAAGTTTTACTCGGAATATTTTCTTTTGACCATTTGAAAAACACGTCTAATGGATTACCATTTTCTTCCAACAAATTTCCTTGGCCGTTTTTAGACGATTTCCTCTCGATTGTCAAAAGTCAACATGGCCGCTGAGCGACGATCCCTCTTCATGCGTTAGGCATATTCTCGCTGAAGCCAAAGCAGCATCGCCGCTAAGCGACAATCCCTCTACAGTTTNAGTTGTTGACATTTTTACGAAAAATATTTCTCGACCACTCATTGAATTTTTCAGATCCAAGCTTCACGTTCGTTAAAAACCGACGCTCAGCTT
>NW_019657796.1:0-356 GCF_002806865.2 Cucurbita pepo subsp. pepo
TTCCTTCTTTCACAGTAAACTCGGCTCAATCACTATTGAACATTTACAGTGGAGGGAGGATATTCAATCCTTCTTGAACTCCGAAACCCTGTTTATTCCAAGACTCAGTCAGTAATTATTAAGTCAAGCCGAAACCTCAACCCTTTGATTGATTGAACTCCTTTTCCTTCTGGAACTGCTGAACACCTATTTCTTCTCTTCTCTTTCTCGTTGTTGATTGAACTCTTTTCTTTTCCTCTCTCTCTCCCTCCTGTAAGAAGGATTCGTTATCCTTCCCCTGACCCTCTACTGNATAACTTGTCCCTGATTGAACGCCTGAACTCCTGGATGGCCTATTACTGATGAACCCTTCTTTC
>NW_019657797.1:0-356 GCF_002806865.2 Cucurbita pepo subsp. pepo
AAAAAAAAAAAAAAAAAAAGAAATCTTAAGTGAAGAGAACAAATGAATTTATGCTCTTGTTGAGAGTTGAACTCAAGACCTCTCGCTTACAAAACAAGTGCTCTAACAAACTAAGCTACAAGAGCCACTTCAAAAAAACTACGTATCGAAGTCTAAAATAATGTGTTATCTTTCACTTAAAATAGCATTTTTTTATGTTTTGTTGCTTGGCTCAAGTATAGGGTTCATATTCTCTATTCAATTTATCATTCTAGACCTAAACAACTAATTGGGCAATAATGCTCTTGTTGAGAGTTGANTTGGCTCAAGTATAGGGTTCATATTCTCTATTCAATTTATCATTCTAGACCTAAACA
>NW_019657798.1:0-356 GCF_002806865.2 Cucurbita pepo subsp. pepo
TAATTCATTATTTATTAATTGCCAACATCAAATACCAACTTAGTTTAGAAGTTAGGAGATTCAATTTAATTTAATTATTAGAAAGAAAATAAATTAAATTAAACTTATCCGATAAGTCACCGGCGACGTAAATTAGCTAGTTGTATACATTGATAATGCATGAAAAATACATTTAATTAATCGAAAGAAGGTCGATATGCGATTATAACGAATACGACATATAGCTAAATTATTAATGACTCGAATTTTAGGGTAAAAGCGACCTAAATTAGCTTAACCACTTCATTAATAATTACTAANAAGTAATTTAATTAATTATTTTTATTTTTTGAAGTTTTATAATTTTTCTGCATTTT
>NW_019657799.1:0-356 GCF_002806865.2 Cucurbita pepo subsp. pepo
GGTGGTTTGTTCTCCTCTCCAACCAATGTGGGACATCACAGGGTTTGCCTCAGCCCAACCCATGAACACCTATATTCGGTGTCATGACAATTATTTTTATTGGTTCTCACGTGGTCCGATGGATGGTGTCACCTTTTTCTAGACATAGGGTCACAACCCTACTAACCACAATCTAATCTCTTGTTAGTAGGGTTGTGACGTTTTCCCTCGTTTAAATTAGTCATCGACTTTTGTGATGAAGTGTGACAGNAGAAATGAAACAAAAATAAAAAATTAAATTATTACAAAAATAAAAAATAAAAGTTTATCCAAATACCAATAAATGTAAATCTAATTTTCGGTAAATTATTAAAAAA
>NW_019657800.1:0-356 GCF_002806865.2 Cucurbita pepo subsp. pepo
ATGGCTCACTGGCTTATGACCCAAATGACCTTTGCATAGTACAAATTTTTCCTTATGTGATAGGATTATGAAAATATTCAAGGTCATTGGAATACGTCGAGGATTTAAACCAAGATTTGGGTTGGTAAATGATCAAAAGTACCCAATAAGAATTCTATGATGTTTTCAAGACCGTAAAGAACTCTAAATGATATGAAACTTTATATGCGGCTCATTTATGATCTTAAGGGTAATTAGGTAAGATCCATGAGCTAATGTAGGTTGTTAGAAAATTAATGATGTATGAACAAGTGGGAGTTATTTATGACNGGAACCAAGATGGTATGGTTGTTGCAACCTTTGAGCATTCCATATTG
>NW_019657801.1:0-356 GCF_002806865.2 Cucurbita pepo subsp. pepo
ATGAAAAAATTATCGACGGATTCGCTGTCCTTGAAAAGGATTTCTGGGAACTCTTTCGTAGCTGCTCGACATTGGACTTCCACAGTCGCTGCACACCAACCCAGTGGGATTTGATCCCTTCCTAGGCCGATTGCATGGTGTGTTTGGTGGAGAGAGACACCAACGTCTCCGTAGGCACAACCCACAGTATGGTTGCGAACGCCAGTTGATCCTCCCAGTACTCGATCGCTTCTTCTTCCTCTGTCTCGATGGTGTGCCAAAACCCTTGTGCTTNTACTGCACAGAGGTAGTTGTCTCCTTGATCACGCGCTCGACGACAACTCGACGTTCGTCTTACCGGCGCCGGCCTCTTGGTG
>NW_019657802.1:0-356 GCF_002806865.2 Cucurbita pepo subsp. pepo
TTTGCTAGCAGGAGCTTGGGTTGTTACAAATGGTATCAAAGGCAAACACCGAGTGGTGTTCCAGCAAGACGTTGGGCCCTAAGGGGGTGGATTGTCAGATCCCACATTGGTTAGAGAAGGGAACAAAACATTTCTTATAAGGGTATGGAAACCTCTACCTAGTAGACGCGTTTTAAATCGTGAGGCTGACAATGATACGTAACGNACAGTTCCAAATACTATCCTACAATTTCAAATACTATCCTACAATTTGATCCTCATCATTTATGAACAGGCTATAAACATAACAGTGGAGGTTTTTGTTATTCTTTTTCTAATGATAGTCTCCATCCTAATCAACCAAGCTCTGTTATGCT
>NW_019657803.1:0-356 GCF_002806865.2 Cucurbita pepo subsp. pepo
GTATGAATGTATTATGTGAAACATTATGAGAATTATTAAGTGTTGCAATTATGCTTTAAGTTTCCGCTATATATATGCATATGTTTAATTCATGTTGAAAGGAGGATGTGAGTTTGTGAACTCCGCGCTTCAGGTGCTTGATCTATGTTATCACGCTGTTGAGCATGTATATTTAATTTGCAGGAAATATGTATGATGATGTTAGATGACGGTTGTATACAACTCAGTTATTTTTCAAGACCCATTAATAAGTTAGGCCTAGGNAACACTGAGTCTAGGCCTAACCTTTCCCTACGAGCCTAACAGAGCACCACCGCAAATGAAGTACCTTCTTAAGAGTGTTTTTAGGCTGCTAG
>NW_019657804.1:0-356 GCF_002806865.2 Cucurbita pepo subsp. pepo
GGCCGCTAGGGGTACAGATTTGCTAACAGTTTAATTAACCAATGTTCTGTTTGCAATTGAATGCGTATTAGCTGTGATTGAATCAGTAAGCGCTGCAATATCCATCTTGGAATAAGCGCTGCTAGTATAGTCTTTTTACGCTGGAACTTTTTCTAACTAGAAATTGTGAATAAGAGAAGAAAGCGTTTTCTCCTATCGGTATGATCTTTCCATCACCANCCTCCCTTTCCATTTTTCGGTACTTACCCAAAGAGAACCCTGCTACCAATGTTGATGCCAAGTCTAACTTCTCCTTAGGCCGAGCAGCAGAGTCAAGCTGCGAGTAGAGAACACTTAATTAAAAGACTAGATAATCA
>NW_019657805.1:0-356 GCF_002806865.2 Cucurbita pepo subsp. pepo
TTACTAACATTTAAGCAAATAAATTTTCATTCTAGCTCTCCAATACGTATAGTTTGTTCCATCAAAATAAGGAGGTCTAGAAGTTTGAAACCGTTTTTAACACAGATTTTCCATAAGCTCTAAAAGTAAAGTTTATATAAAAAAAATCAATAAGAGCAATTGCTCTGATAATTGTTGGATCGTATAACAACCTAGAGGGGTGAATAGGGTTTCAACAATATAATTATTAATTTTTTTTTTAATAACAATAAAACTTGATACCATGCAATACCATAGAATAAAACTTAACAATAATTTAAATNCCGTCAAACTCGACAACTCCACTCCCCAAGTGCCTTTGGAAATTTGAATAAAAC
>NW_019657806.1:0-356 GCF_002806865.2 Cucurbita pepo subsp. pepo
TTGGAACCTGATCTTTTACGTGTATTCTGCAGCAACAAAAGATACTTGCATGGCAGCTTGCTCGACCCTCAGGGACGTCCGAAGAATGCCAAGATTGGATTCGGGAATCCCACTCGAAGCGTGTGAAGTTGAATGAATAAGGTTGGCTCTGATTTTTCCAACTCTGACCATTTTTGGTAGAACTTAGAAGAAGGAAGCAGAAGAGATGGGTATGTTATAGAATACTGATTAATGGATAAATACGAGTGAATTGGGGCCAGATGGGGTTTAAGTGTATATAGGTATTTAACTTAGAAGCTTCATGGGGAAATAGATCATTTGAATTTTTTTTTTTTTTTTTTTTTTTTTTTTTTTTT
>NW_019657807.1:0-356 GCF_002806865.2 Cucurbita pepo subsp. pepo
GTAGGTGGAGGTTCATAGAACATGGATTTATAAATATTAAAGAAAAAGGTTACTTATTCTCGGCATGGTCGGTTAAAATAAATTCACATCATTATCAGGGATCGAAGAATTTGCGTTTCTTCACGAAACTCTCGAGACCGTTTTGGCAGCTGCAACAACATTCCTATTAAAACAAGCGTGGAGGTAACTCGTGAGATGACTTGCGTCGATAACACGGTATCCTACTAACGGTTTCCCTTGTATAAAGGATAAATCTAACCGTCNTTACGACCCTTCATTAGTAAAAGAATAAAAATAATTAAAAAGAAAAAAAATAAATGGACCCATGTGGAGTCATTATTATCATAGGAGCAATA
>NW_019657808.1:0-356 GCF_002806865.2 Cucurbita pepo subsp. pepo
TCAACAAAAGCTTGGATCATTGGGCTGAGGATTAGGGTTGCGTTATCAATTTGGTATCAGAGCCTAGGTTTACATCTTCGTGGCCGACTCTAGAATTGATTTTATCTTTCATTTCTGCTATTGTTTATCTTTTCTTTGAATTTGCCCATTTATTTTCTTGCTGTCATTTCCACCATTATTCATCAACTTTTCACTTTGTTCTCATTTTCTTCCTAAATATCACGTTTAGATCTTGAAAAAAAAAATCGTATCATATTTGTTCTTACGATTGTGATTATAAACAATCTTTATCATTTTTTTTAGATCATTTGNTCGTATCATATTTGTTCTTACGATTGTGATTATAAACAATCTTT
>NW_019657809.1:0-356 GCF_002806865.2 Cucurbita pepo subsp. pepo
TACAGACAGAGGGAAAGAAAGGGGAAAGAATCCATACTACTAAATAATCAATACTACTTACACCAGTGAAAGAAATATTATATCAATTAGCAGCCAGTAGACAGACAGTATTAGAATTAGGAAAGGAATACGAGTTTACCAGTACAGAGTAGTAGCAGACAAGAATTAGGAATTAGAAGTTACCAGGAGACAGACAGTAGGAATAAGAAGTTACCACTACAGTATAAGAATTAGAGGAATAAGAGTTATAAGTTAAAGAAAGGAATACGAGGTTACCAGNCAACCAATAGATAGAGTAGATAGAAGTGAAGTAAAGAAAGGACTGCAGTTTAGCAATAGACTATAAGAGAATTAGG
>NW_019657811.1:0-356 GCF_002806865.2 Cucurbita pepo subsp. pepo
ATTTCCCTCGCCCTTGTTGGTCAAAGCCTTGCTTTTACGCCTCGATCGGTAACGTCTTCTGGCAAGTTCCAAAACTTGCACCAAGCTATATTCGCCCCAGATCACCGGGGATTTATCCTCCTTTGTCACGTAAGCGGGGACCCCAACCCTGATTAGCTTGCACATGCAGGCTTTCCAACTCGGGAAAAGCAGCCCGCACCAAACTACTCACATAGTCCTTTGGTGAAAGGTGTTTTTCACTCCTACGTGATTGATATTGAAAACCACCAGAATGATGCGGCTCTNCTAAGACACATTGCTTCTTCACAATGGCTTAGTGTAAAAAGTCAATAACGACGAAGCTTTTTTGTGCCAGT
>NW_019657812.1:0-356 GCF_002806865.2 Cucurbita pepo subsp. pepo
TTTCTATTTGTTTTTGTAGGAAGGAAGAATTCTGTGTAAATGTGCATTGTTTTTACAGAAAAGAGATTGGTGATTTGTTGCCAGATTTATTTTTAGGGAAGGAGTGGTGAGAGATGGAAGGAAGGAGGAGGGATGGGTTACCAAATGTTTTTCTTCTTTTAATTTTTATTTATTTATTTATTATTTTATTATTTTAACTATATTTTTTTNTTTTCGTAATGGAGGGACAGCACATGTGTCACATACGGGCAATGTTTCATTTAATCCTGACCTTAAATTAAACAATGTTTTATGTGTGCCTTCATTCAATTTAAACCTAATGTCCATCAGCAAACTTACCAATGATTCTTGTGTTA
>NW_019657814.1:0-356 GCF_002806865.2 Cucurbita pepo subsp. pepo
TATCAACGTTCATGAGTTTGTAGAACGTAAATAAGCTAACTAAATCATTCTGTTAAGCCTATATTATGTTGCTGGGAAAAGATGGAAACTAGGAAGAGGACATACTTATTCACAATTTGGGAGATCTCATGTGGATTGAGGAGGAGAACGAAACATTCTNGTAGCCGACGCATTTTAAAAACCTTGAGAGGAAGCCTGAAAGGGAAAACCAAAAAAAGGACAATATTTGCTAGCGGTGGACTTGGGTCGTTAAAAATGGTATCAAAGCCAGACACCGAACGATGTGTCAGCGAGGAGGCTGAGCCCCAAAGACGGGTGGACACAAGACAGTGTGCTATGGATTGGGGGGTCCCACT
>NW_019657815.1:0-356 GCF_002806865.2 Cucurbita pepo subsp. pepo
AAAAAAAAAAACTAGTGATTAATCTAAACTGACTGAAAAGGTTCAAGTGGAGACATGCAAGTATGACATCGTATACAATGAACCATGAAATATTTAATCTCTTATCTATTAATTAAGAAAATAAATATTTTATAAGACGATTATATGCGACTTCATCTTATTTGTGAGTGAATTTCATTTTATGGTTTTTTCTCATTTTTCATATGAAGTAAGTAGATAAGTAGTTCTCTTGAATGCTTAGTTTTGGACTCGAACTTGGATAATATGTAGTTGACATACAAGAGAATCATGTTAAATCAATAACAAAAAAAAAAAAAAAAAAAAAAAAAAAAAAAAAAAAAAAAAAAAAAAAAAAA
>NW_019657816.1:0-356 GCF_002806865.2 Cucurbita pepo subsp. pepo
GTCCTTGTTTACATTACAGTTAAAGAAGAAATAGGTTCACTACTTTACCGAGTTCAATAATCATCCTCTAGTTTAGCGAGTTCAATCAGTCGAATTAATCGATAGTCTTGACTTTCAACACTTGATTCATAAGGAGAAAGACTACTTACTATTTACCGAGACCTATAGCGAGAGGAAAGAAAAGAGCTACTTTGACCTCGTTCAAGATTCGAGACACACACACCTTGTTTANAAGTTCAGTCTCTTTTTTCGTTTCGTCTTTTCTTTCTTTTGAAGGAGGTAATCTCCGTCTATTTACCTTGTCTTTGAATAAACAGGCGCGAAGCAACGAGACCGTAAAATAGCTTTACCGAGTT
>NW_019657817.1:0-356 GCF_002806865.2 Cucurbita pepo subsp. pepo
TCTATTATCGTATGTCACTTTTAGTGTTTGTTCATCACCTATACGTCCATTCAATTTTTTCTCATGTATCACCAAGCTGCTTGACAATTCATCGATAGTTGAAGTTGTTAAACGTAGAAGGTTATATCTATACATAGTAGGAAAATTCACTATTCTTGGAGGTGCGTCTCCTAATTTCCAGGTTTGTTGCCGTGGATCAAGGCCCACACGTGTAATCTTCATTGTACACATCTCCTTCCTATATATATATATATGAGGTCGTGACCCATAAATGTCATTGCGCCATTCAACCTAACATGGTATCAGNGTATTTTCTTCTTCCTCCTCCTCCTCTCCATCTACCATCTCCAACACGA
>NW_019657818.1:0-356 GCF_002806865.2 Cucurbita pepo subsp. pepo
GACATCATCCTTAATAATGACCAAGAAGGGATGAAGAATTGCTAGGGAAATTATGGATTTTTTTTTATAGAAAAATAGTAATTATATTCTGAACCTGACAAACTACCTAATGACCCTTGAAGATATAAATAATTACAAAACTGCCATTATGACAAGAATCAGATGATCAACCGTGACCATCTGCACAAAATTCATCGAATCTCGACTCTCAGCCTATTGGAGCAAAGATCTTAAACAAGGTAAGGGGTTTGACCCATATCGAATCTCGACTCTCAACAGTGACCATCTCGACTCTCATTACTTGTGGANCCCTTAAAATTTCTTAAACATGGTAAGGGTTTGACCCATTTGTCGAA
>NW_019657819.1:0-356 GCF_002806865.2 Cucurbita pepo subsp. pepo
TTTGACACTTTGCTTTATTTGCTTATTTGTCTTTCGGACAATATACGAACTTGGATTCGTATTAATAGTCGTAAAAAAATAATTAAGTTTGTACGAGGTATTCCTTTAAAATGAAATCAGGTAATAATGCAATTCAATTTATTTGAAAAGAATAAAAAATTTCATGACTAGTCTATCTAGTTTGTAAAAGAAAATGACATAAAAGTTAAGGAAATTTCATAGTAAATGATAGAAAAGATAAGGAAGACTATCCCCTCGCAGTCACAAATGTGTAGCTACTCATGTCTAAGATTCAAATCNTTGCTACATAGTCATATACTCCTTGCTTCTAACAGTAAAACTATCCCTACAAACCA
>NW_019657820.1:0-356 GCF_002806865.2 Cucurbita pepo subsp. pepo
GTCACAAAAATAAAAATGAGATATAGATACGAGACATAAATCTTATACCAAATAGATACGATAACTGTAAGGATTAGATTTGATCGAGTTATTTGGATTAGATTTTATCTAGTTATTTGAATTAGATTTGATTTAGTCATTCTTCAATTGGATGAGAGATTTCTCCCGATTCTTCTGATCTTAACAGTTTTCTTTTTTNAGCAGAAGTCTTCTCCGTGTGTCATAATAAAAGTATGTCGATGGAGAGTCCACTTGTGCAGTCTGCTGGAGGAAGAAGTCAAGGTCGTGGAAGCTTTATTGGCATAAGAAGGGGATGAGGCAGACAAACCTTCAACAAGGCCATAGTGAAGTGCTAT
>NW_019657821.1:0-356 GCF_002806865.2 Cucurbita pepo subsp. pepo
TAATGGTGGAATATAGTAACCTATGTGGGTTACAATATAATGCAAACAAATAATAAAATGCAAATAATAAAACTAGCTTAAATATGAAAACAAATAGTTAAATATGAAAACTAGCTTAAATATGAAAACAAATAGTTAAATATTTAAAACTAGCTTAAATATGAAAACAAATAGTTAAACTATAATTAAATAATGCAAATAATAAAATGTGCTTATTAGTCATCCTGAGACTATTTGATATTCATCGGAGTTCATTAAATGCAACTTAAAGTGCATTTAATTCATCTCTGTCTTGAAGCTCANAGACTATTTGATATTCATCGGAGTTCATTAAATGCAACTTAAAGTGCATTTAA
>NW_019657822.1:0-356 GCF_002806865.2 Cucurbita pepo subsp. pepo
GGACTTCAAAAAGCACTGGGTACCCGCCTTGACTTTAGTACTGCCTTTCACCCCCAAACAGATGGACAAACTGAGCGTTTAAACCAAATTCTAGAGGACATGCTACGCGTTTGCCTACTAGATTTTAAGGAAAGTTGAGATTCCAAACTACACCTAATAGAATTCTCGTATAACAACAGTTTCCAAGCAACTATTGGAATGACACCGTTTGAGGCCCTGTACGGGAAACGATGTAGGTCCCCACTGTGTTGGGACGAGGTAGGAGAGAAAGAATTAGTAGGACCCGAGTTGGTTCGACTCACCAATGANATACCACTCAAAGTAGACAGAAAAGCTACGTCGATGTAAGGCGTAAA
>NW_019657823.1:0-356 GCF_002806865.2 Cucurbita pepo subsp. pepo
ACTGTAGGACTAGTGGGACCTCATGCATATTGTGTGCTCATGCATTTGGGGGGATACCCCTATCCCATCACGAGGGTACGGACGCGTACATCCAATGGCAGAACAACGATCGTTATGCTTTGC
This sequence comes from Cucurbita pepo subsp. pepo, assembly GCF_002806865.2. Lineage (NCBI taxonomy): Eukaryota > Viridiplantae > Streptophyta > Magnoliopsida > Cucurbitales > Cucurbitaceae > Cucurbita > Cucurbita pepo. The sequence continues at coordinate 124 of NW_019657823.1, forward strand.
ATAGCGCTGTCGTGACGTTCTAGTTTTAACGGGTCCCGGTATAAGGGCTCCGAGAGCATGCCCACCGGCTAGGGACAGTGGCCCAGCGGTGTGCGAACTAGCTGGTGAGCCCATACTCGCACGTATGGGCTGCGTGTAGAGTATATGGTACACGTCCACGATTACCTGTTAGGATTACACCGTAGGAAAAACGAAACGAAACNAAAGATAGGTCCCATCATTTCATTGCATGT
>NW_019657824.1:0-356 GCF_002806865.2 Cucurbita pepo subsp. pepo
CCAGCACGATGTTTGAAACACGTAAGTCCGGCAGTATTTTCTAATGTTTTAATGTATTCTGTAGTTTTAAATTTTTTCGCTAATAAAGATGAGCATGCTTAGGTTTTTATTCTACATTAGAGATGAGCATGCTTAGGTTTTTATTCTACATTAGAGATGAGCATGAGACGTTAGTGGCGACTCTAGATATGTGGAAATTTAGGGTCGTTACAGTTGGTATCAGAGCTCTAGGTTTTAGATTCTGTAGACTAGCCTACGATGTAGGCTTGGCACGCTCCACGGTCCCANGAAAACTCGCATGCATTTTTTTTTATATTAACATTACTGAAATGGTTGTGATATTTCACGTATTTATT
>NW_019657825.1:0-356 GCF_002806865.2 Cucurbita pepo subsp. pepo
GATTATGGACTAATTTAGACTTAGTAACATATGAGAGTTACCTATAATAATCGAGAGGAAAAAAGAAAGAAATTTAACATCAATAAGCTTTCTTTCTTTCAATGTTTTTTTTTCNCTCTTTCTTTCAATGTTTTTTTTTTCTTCTAATTGGCAAAATCTAATCAATTTACCAACAAGAAAATTGATTTAGAAGATCTTAAAGAAGAACGAAGTGTTGATAAGATTCAGATCTAACACTTTAAAGAAGATAAGAANGAAGTGTTGATAAGATTCAGATCTAACACTTTAAAGAAGATAAGAAATTTTTTTTTATTATTATATATTTTTGTGATAGAACGTGAACCTTCTACACAAAC
>NW_019657826.1:0-356 GCF_002806865.2 Cucurbita pepo subsp. pepo
CCGGCATACACAATTCTAACATAAATTAAACGCATGCATACCTACAACGGAAGCTTAAGACATACAAGCAACACTCACATAATTCACCCAACACATCATAACAATCCATCTAATTAATCTCATTCATAGAGAGCTAATTTAAGGCAAAATTACTAACATGCATACATACAATCCAAGCGAACCCTACAAGTATTTCTTCCTAAATACCGGGTGGTGACTTACCTGGTTGACGCGTGCCCTTTCGCTAGCNTAAAAATACTGATTTCTCTAAATTAAATCCCTATTCACGTAAAAACAGTATTAGAACTGGAACCTAGACAAAAATCAGGAAAACAGAAAACAACCGGGCCAAATTG
>NW_019657827.1:0-356 GCF_002806865.2 Cucurbita pepo subsp. pepo
TCAAACGTCCCATATTAGAGTTTTCGAATTAGGGTTTGATTCGAAGCACTATTTCACTTTTCTATCATTCCCCACAAAAGTTTCGAAAAACGTCGACCTTGACTCTATTTTTTTAGCACGTACTTCAAACGACCCAAATAAGGGTTTCNACTGTTTTATGCACTCCGTTTCTTCGAAATTCAATTCTAAATCATCGAGCCTAATCTAATCGTTCCCCACAAAAGTTTCGAAAAACGTCGACCGCTTCTCTATTTTTTTAGCACGGGCTTCAAACTTCCCAGATTAGGGTGTCCGAATTAGGGTTAGCTTTAAAGCACTCCGTTTTTTCGATCAAAATTTTATTCTAAATCATCAAG
>NW_019657828.1:0-355 GCF_002806865.2 Cucurbita pepo subsp. pepo
CGATAAAAAGTGTGAAATGGCTAGTCAGATTAAAACATCCGATCACCCATTTTTCCGGCGACATGACCAATTGAGCACCGCCATCTGCCACCATTATGCTGAGATGTTCAATTACTTTTCGAAACGCGCGAGATTTGAAGCTACTCCGTCCCTGACGTCGCCAAACTCGGTTAACAACACCGAGTGTTTCCGACAATTGATCGCCTGAAATTCCAGAGAGTTCGAACTTAGACGCGGATTCATAGCATCCACGGTGGCTAAGCTCACCAATGCCAATACGATCATGGCGAGATTCTCGCTGCGGTAACCTACCGAAAAAAATCCAAGATGATTCAATCTCTTTTTGTTGGTTAGA
>NW_019657829.1:0-355 GCF_002806865.2 Cucurbita pepo subsp. pepo
AGAATAGGGTTTTTCATAGACAAAGCATCAACAATAAACTGCATGCCTCCTCTCAATGCCACCATCTTGAGAACTGATGCAAATCAGAGAAAAATTTTGAAGCACGAAAGAAAGAAGGATGGATTGTTGCGCGAGAGAAAGAATGCTAGATTTGATTTTGCCCTAGCGTCTGAGGGAATATGGGTGTCTAGAGGGAAAAGGAGAGAAAAAGAAAGGAAGGCTTTTATACGCATGATTAGGTTTTTAGGGATAACATTAAAAAAATAATAATAAATAAATAAATAAAACCATTATTTTCTTTCTAATTTATAGCATAATTTTTCATGATTGTTTGATGCGTTTTGTGTTATGTTAT
>NW_019657830.1:0-355 GCF_002806865.2 Cucurbita pepo subsp. pepo
CTTTATTATAAAAAATATATGAAAAAAAAAAATTGTTTTATTTTAAACATACAAATAAATTGTAAAAATAAAAAAAAAATACCAAAAAAAATAATGTTTGAGAAATGGATAAGAAAAGTATTATACAAAAAAAACATTACCATTATTACTATTAGAATAGTAGATGAAACAGAAATAAAAAATTTAAATTTCAAATACAGAGGAAAAAATTGTTCGACAAATATTCTATCTTTTCAATTAAATTTTTTTATACAGAAAAATATAAGATTATTAGGGGATTTAGTTTTGTGTAAAAAAATTATAGAAAAAGAATCTATACAATACAAGAAAACATTAGAATCTCGCTGGGCCCATA
>NW_019657832.1:0-355 GCF_002806865.2 Cucurbita pepo subsp. pepo
ATTCAATTTTTTAAATTATTTTTTAATAAAAGTTTAATATGCAAAAAAAAAAATATATATTTTATTTATTTCAAAACAACGTTCACAGCCCAATTTTTTATATATATTTTTTAATAATTAAAAAGATAATTATCCATTTAAATATATATATATATAATAATATAATAAATTTGAAAACTAAATTAATAAAAAAGAGTACTTTTTCTTTAAAATATTTTTGAATTTTTAAATTTTTAATAATATTCTTTAAAAAAAAATTTACTTTTAACCTAATTTGACCAGAGATAAAATTAGAAAAAGAAAATATATATATATATATATAAATAATATTTTTATTATATTTAATAGAAAATTA
>NW_019657833.1:0-355 GCF_002806865.2 Cucurbita pepo subsp. pepo
GGCAATAGACAAGAGTATTCTAATCGATTTAAGCATAGCAAAAGGAGAGAAAGGTCGATCCCCAAATCGAAGGCATTAAACATTTAGATTATGGGTCTCCTACTCTCAGATTTCTTCCAAATTCGAGAGCGATTCTCCACCATTTCTCTTCAAACTTATTCCTAAAGTTTTTAACAAGATTACCCACAAGTTCTATGAAGGAATAGAGTGCCGAAAGTGCCAAGAAACCATTCCCCCAATTCAATCCGCCATTGAAGAACTTCAAGAAAAACTTGAAAATCCAATCCGAGGATACTTGATGATTCGTCGAGCAGGAATGATTCCAATCAGTTTCTGAACCTCCAAGGAATGCTTC
>NW_019657834.1:0-355 GCF_002806865.2 Cucurbita pepo subsp. pepo
CAGTAAGATCTCCCTTAAATTCTTGATCAGCAACTTCCAGGAATTCAATAAGCTCTTTGGTCAGGGGCTTGACGTTGCTCTCATTCACTAGAAGGTAAACAAGATCAAGGGCCCTTTTCCGGATTGAAGCATCTGAATCCTGAGACAGTACAGAATTAAAATGTTTTGAAACTTGCCCAATGGACTGTTTTCTCCACAAGTTTGCACAAGAGTCGATCAAGAAAACCATAAACAGTTACATGTTGACCAAAATTTTCTATGTTACCCCAAGCATGACCTGGTACCAGACTTCGCCATTAGCCTATTTACAGTACCATGCACAGTTCATTCATAGATTTGCTATAAATTTCTCAAA
>NW_019657835.1:0-355 GCF_002806865.2 Cucurbita pepo subsp. pepo
TCTCCCCCAATTTGGCTGTCGAACACCATGCTAGTATGTCACGGTTACGAACTCAATAGAACCTCTACAATCATTATACCTCGTGTTCTTGACATCAATGATTAGGAACTTATAATTAAGAGCGAGCCTAATCCAATCTATGATCTTTTAGTCAAAGTTCGCCGAGTAGGTATAGCTACAACACTCCTTCAATGATTATCTTATGAGAATTACTATACAGAACAAGACGATATCCAAAACGGCACCAAAAAGATAATGGTTGATCTTGATCTTGTTCTTGTGTAGAGCCATTGTTATTTTATCTTATCTTAGGTTGCTGTAACGATTTGATGTCGCAACAACTATCCACCATACC
>NW_019657837.1:0-355 GCF_002806865.2 Cucurbita pepo subsp. pepo
GACGGCTTGCAATGGTAGCCATGCTGGGGATCTTTGTGCAAGCTTATGTAACTCAAACAGGGCCAATAGACAACCTTGTGGAGCACCTTTCTAATCCATGGCACAACACTATTATCCACACCCTCTCCAGCTAGCTCAAGTCCTTGAAGAACCAAAATATAAGCTATCTGGCTTTGGAGAGAATTTGTAAGCTACAAATGGTACATATGAAAGAACAAATGAATACTTCGTTTCACACTGTTGCCAAATTCAAACAAGATAGCAAATGAAAGAATTGAGGAAGGTTTCATTGCTTGAATAGATAAATCCACTTATTCTCTTTCGATACATATATATGTTGTAACGGAAGTGGAAA
>NW_019657838.1:0-355 GCF_002806865.2 Cucurbita pepo subsp. pepo
AAATAAGCACAAAAGTAAATACTACCAAAATAGACTCGAGCCTACGTAGAATTCCTGGAGTTTCTAGTTCGGCTACCCTACCGTCTTGATCACACTACATCATGTTTATTTGGAAAAAAAAAAATCAAAAATAATTTTGATGCATAATTAATTTACTCCGTAGGTAGCTAACATGTAATTAATAAGTTTTATTCCTTATCTTTCTAGCATATTTTAAGCTTTATTCGCAACGGATTATTTTCAGGTCTTTGGTCTAGATCGGGTCCTCGGTCTAACCATTATCTTAGCTCCCAGTCTCATCTACTAGAGGCTCTCCATGGACATTTCTACTAAACTCTTTGATGGCCTGAAATAG
>NW_019657841.1:0-355 GCF_002806865.2 Cucurbita pepo subsp. pepo
GAAGTATGTCAATGATACCAAAAAACATAACCACATCATAATATTCTCCTGTTGGCTCTCCAACTAGTTGAAACTCGCAGTCACTTCTTCTCACGGTTTGTTCGACTCGAGCAGGCATGTTTACGCCCAATTTGATACTCGACCATCTACAAGTTCAAAAACGAAGTATGTTGAGTTATGAATCCATTTTTACTGAATCAATCAATAGAGATTTCACCTGGATGGATCTAGGAAGAGTTGATCCAAGTCGACTCTCGATAGACGAGGAGCTGCATCATTCTCGGATCCACCTGAAAAAGATGCATTTCGTAATTTGGTGAGGGAGAGAGAGGCTATATTGTAGTCAATAGTTTAT
>NW_019657843.1:0-355 GCF_002806865.2 Cucurbita pepo subsp. pepo
TGTTGTTCATCAAAAGATTATATAATCTAAGCTTCTGTTAGTTGTTTTATGTTGAGAAAGAGGATGATGCAGAAGAGGATATACCATATGATGTCTTTTATCCCTGCACCTCATGGTAATGAATAGTGTCAGTTGGTTGAAGAGAAAAGGATTCAAAAAAGATGTAATGATAAAGAAAAGGGCCAGGTGAGTATACATAATATTAGTGCAGGCCTAGCTAGCCTACAACAACACTGTACCTCCATCCTGCTGGGCTGCTTTAGTCAAAAAGTGAGAGAATGAACAAGTACTATTCAATCCTAGAGCGCTATATGTTGTAAGAACAACAAGAGAACCAAACAGGAAACTTTTGATC
>NW_019657844.1:0-355 GCF_002806865.2 Cucurbita pepo subsp. pepo
GTTTTAAGATTTTCCTTTGATAACTAACATGAGGGTTAGCTAGAATACGTTATGAAATGTTCCTAAGTATATTATGTGGATCTTATAGGACATAGTGCCGTTGGAATTAGCTTGTTGTGAGTAACTTCTGCCAAGACCATCGAAGTAAGTGATCTTACTGTTGGAGTTAACTTATTCAGTGTTGTATGATGGTGCGTGCCCTGTGGCCCCTGCATGCACCATATTTTATGTCATATGACTATGTGATGTATGGATTATGTTGACTGTTGATGTCATGAAAAGTCATGGTTGATCTACTAGTAGTATTTGCCATAAAAGTGATGAATGTTGCCATGTGTACACGTAGCATGATGGA
>NW_019657845.1:0-355 GCF_002806865.2 Cucurbita pepo subsp. pepo
ACTTCTTTTGTTACAGGGGAAGGACTAAGCAAGGAGACATCACCAAGAGCATATGAATTGGTTCATTCCATGAGAAATTTATGTCAATTGAAGAGACCAGAGGTAATAACTTAAGATTTCGACAAATGGGGTTGGATTTAACCAAGATTTTAGGAGATGGGTCTTCAAGATTTTGTGTTTTTTTTTAGGTGGAAGTCGAAGTTGCAGTGGTGGAAGGAGGGAAAGAGAAAGGGTCGGTGATTGTGGAAGAAGCGAGAAAGCAAGAGGCATCGTTGCTGGTTTTGGGGCAGAAGAAACGGTCCACGACATGGCGGCTTCTGATGGTGTGGGCTGGACACCGGTGGGGAGGCGGCGG
>NW_019657846.1:0-355 GCF_002806865.2 Cucurbita pepo subsp. pepo
TTTAAATATTTAAATTCTCACTCCACCTAAAATAATTATATTATTTTCTATTAGTTTTCTATTTTCAAAACTAAATCATTAGTAATATTTAGCAATAAAATAATTTATAGTTACTATTTACAAGATACCCGTCCTACCTGACTCAATTGTAAAAATTTCAAATTTAAATGTGCTTGCAATGAACAATTTTAATTCAGTGATCTCCTAAAAATATTTTTAGAAAGCACATGAGTAAACAAGTATATCCGCAACATAGGCACATGTGACACTTGCATGTTTTTTGCTTTTTTCACAAAATCATGGATTCAACCGTCCATGTCCCTTCTCAAAACAAATATGTTGTTATACTTTTTGA
>NW_019657847.1:0-355 GCF_002806865.2 Cucurbita pepo subsp. pepo
TTTTGGTATAGGATGTATGTGGCAATGAATCATCCAGTGGTGGAGAAGAATCAAGTGTGAATTTTTTAGATATACATCATAAAAGTTGATAAACTACGTAATATTCTCTTCAATTTAAACATCAGTATAGAACTTGAATGTCCATCCACACACTTGAAGAAAAGCCAGAATCGCCCATATGATATAATAAAATAAATTTAAGTGTTTCAAGCCCCCAAGTTGAATACTTAATAACTTAAAGCTCTCGTTATCTCAGCAAGTAGTCTTGGTTGGGCAAACCCCCCCTAGAGATAAGAGGAGGAGAGCCATGGGCATGACGCGAGTGGAGTCCCGCTATCCCAATTATAAAAAAGAT
>NW_019657848.1:0-355 GCF_002806865.2 Cucurbita pepo subsp. pepo
TTTTGGGTTCCAATTCAGAAGGGAACGGGACGGATTTGTGGTAACAGTGATAGTAAATTGAGAACACAGCGCATGACTGAACCCAAAGAATGGCACAGGGGATTTCGAGCTCCTTTGCAACTTCACAAGTCCATGGCAAAAAGGGGTTCACAATCAGGCAAGAAACAGAGCGGTTTTCCGCTGTTTGGTTCTTGATCAGGCCGGCGAGCGACGGCCGGCCGAAAAGCTCGATCTGGTAGACGACACGTTCCAAGTTTACATCCTTGGGATTGAGCTCCTGGAGGCCATCTTCGAAGAATTCAAATCTGATGAACCCATTGCCGACCGGAGTGGGACAGTCGCCGGCGCCGATACT
>NW_019657849.1:0-355 GCF_002806865.2 Cucurbita pepo subsp. pepo
ACTAATTTCTAGTTAATATTATTGTAAAATTAACTGACATTTTTTAATATTTAACGGACATTAGGGTTCAAGTTTAGGGTTTAGCCTTAAACCTTAAACCCGTAACATTTTTTTTTTAATATTTTAGCTCTAATAAATTTCTAGTTAACAGGGCATTAAGCTTTCAATTTTGTATCCGATACCTACGTTTTTTAAGTTTGTGTTTAAGGATTAAATTTATATTTATTTTTATATAAATAAATAAATATATATATATTAAAATAATCAATAAAAATATTAAACCCTAAATTGGGACATTTTCGAGAAATCAAAAGGTTAATACAGCTTAATTTTGTAATAAAAAATAGTAAATAAA
>NW_019657850.1:0-355 GCF_002806865.2 Cucurbita pepo subsp. pepo
GTACAGAAACATGACTTGGACGTGCTCAAATCTTTGTCAGCTGAAGCACCTCTTGGTGTTGCAAACGAAATAGCAACATTACGTACGATAATCGCTTTATGTGTGATTGCATTGGGGCACTTCCCAACCAAGATAATGGAGGACGAAGCACTTTTGAAGAAGTGCGAAAGAGAATCGTCGAAATTGGCAATTCAGTTCAGAATTCAAAAGAAATCAGTTATCATAGATGTGATGAGCAACCTAACAAGAAGAGTGAAGCTGCTTCAATCTAAGGCGGTCTCTCAGGGTTGAAAATGATGGTATAATGATATACTATCTCTGCCTTATTATCAATTGTCTCATTATGAATATAGAA
>NW_019657851.1:0-355 GCF_002806865.2 Cucurbita pepo subsp. pepo
AACTTCAGTTTTTTTCTTTAAAGAGTGAGCTGAAAGAGATTAAAATATGTCAGCTGAAATCAAGTTTGTCAACCGACAATTCCTAAGTTTGATGGCCATTATGATCATTGGTTTATGCTTATGAAAAAGTTTCTTCGTTCAAAGGAATATTGGTCTTTGGTGGAGACCGGAATCCCTGCCGCAGCAGAAGCAGTAGAGATTACCGAAGCACAACAACAAACAATTGCAGACCAGAAGCTGAAAGACTTGAAGGTCAAGAATTATTTGTTCCAAGCGATTGATCGAACTATTATGAAAACGAACCTTAATAGAGATACTGCAAAAAAAAAAAAAAAAAAAAAAAAAAAAAAAAAAA
>NW_019657852.1:0-355 GCF_002806865.2 Cucurbita pepo subsp. pepo
CGGCAATACGTACTTGATAATACCCTGATCGTAAATCCAACTTCGTGAAGTACTTGGCCCCGTGAAGTTGGTCGAACAAGTCAGATATTATCAGCAGAGGATATTTGTTGCGTACCGTCACCTTGTTTAAGGCTCTATAGTCTATGCACAAACGCAACGTCCCATCCTTCTTCTTCTGGAACAGTACGGGGGCTCCATAAGGTGCCTTTACCGGGCGAATGAATCCCGCCTTCAGCAACTCATCCAGTTGTTTCTTCAATTCGGCTAGCTTGGGCGGAGCCATCCGGTATGCGTTCTTTGCTGGCGGTTAACCTCGGGGAGAAGTTCGATTTCATGGTCAATGCCTCGACGAGGT
>NW_019657854.1:0-355 GCF_002806865.2 Cucurbita pepo subsp. pepo
GATTGGTCTAATTTGATTCGGTTGGACTAGCTAGTTTGGTCCAATCGAACTGGTCTAATTTGAGGGTCGACAATTAACATTTAGTAGTGAACCTATCTCGATCGATGGAGGTTCATATTAGTATCTTTATAATTATGAATTGGTATGAATAGAATTGAACCTTGAAATGAAATTTTTCAGTGTCATATGAGTACCATGTGAGGGCGATAGGAGAATCTCCAAGTATTCCATAGCATGATCTTGTTCAGATGAAGGCAAGAGACCACATAGATAGATGATGGTTGGCAGGCACAAGGGTCGTTCCCTCCTTAATGATGAGGACATTATGGAACTTACTAGGAAGACTTTGACTAAT
>NW_019657855.1:0-355 GCF_002806865.2 Cucurbita pepo subsp. pepo
TGCCGTATTCGTCACTGGGTTTTGCAGCATGCTTTTGTTGTTTTGCCAGTTTCCTTACTGGTATTCTACTCTACAAGGGAGCTTTGAACTGATTAGGTTTTAGTTGCAATATGTTGAAGCTAGTTGATGATATTGAGATGTACAGCTCGTGGGATGCACATGGTTACTATGGAAACTTTGCCGGAGACAATATCTAACTAATAGAGCTGAAGATCTGTACAACCAGGTATAAGCTATGGCTTTTTCAATTTTATTTTTCAAGTAGTCATTTTTCTTTGCGTGATTTGCTTCGTTGTTAGGTTGGTTCCTATTTGAAGCTAAAATTTTGTCCTCTCAGCATGCGTAGTCTGATTAA
>NW_019657857.1:0-355 GCF_002806865.2 Cucurbita pepo subsp. pepo
GGAGAATGGGAACATAATTGTAACCGTCCCATTCGATTCCATCCCTAGTAGGTATTGTCTCGATTTCACCCCTAGTAGATATTGTCTTTTTTAGGAGTAGATATTATCTTTGGTAGGCTTTCCTTTTGAGCTTTCTCTATATGTTAGGAAGAGTTTTTCACACCTCTTAGAAAGAATGTTTCCTTCTCCCAACTNAAACAATTCACCCCTTCGAAGCTCAGTGCACTTGTTCCCTTATCCAATCGATGTGGCATACCTCAATCCACCTTCCTTCGGGGCCCAGCATCTTTGCTAGCATACTGCTTCGTATCTATCTCTTTGGGGCTCAGCTTCCTTGCTGGCACATCGCTCGGTG
>NW_019657859.1:0-355 GCF_002806865.2 Cucurbita pepo subsp. pepo
AAAAAAATCCAACTATTCCTTAAACAAATAGCAAGGTGGAAGATCAGAAAAATATTATCACAGTGATAATTTCCAAACGCCAAAAAATTGACCCAAATTAACGTCCTCATATGACACCATCTCTTTTAGTCATCTAATGAATAGAAAATGTACAGGTTGTTGTTACAACTAAAATAATTATTTNTTTTAAATAACGAGATATATAATGAATGCTCATGGAAAGAATTAAAATTGAATGGAAAAAAATGGACAAGTAAGATTACCCGATTCTAGCTGGAAATTTCTTGAAGTATGCCTCACATATACTGCAAGATGGGGAACAGAAACATCAGAGCATTAAACAACGGAAACCGGG
>NW_019657860.1:0-355 GCF_002806865.2 Cucurbita pepo subsp. pepo
ACACCACTTAATAATAAAAATATTTAATTTTATATTTTAACGTCGGATCAAATGTTCGAATTATTTTGTATTTTAAATATTTTTTTTATTTATTGTCACGTATTAATGATAAATTTACTCGAAATAAAAGTTGCAAATTTTGCAAATTTTTAGAAATTGGGTAAAATTTAAAGAAAACTTTAAGGAACTGTTGATTTTTGACGTCATAATTGTAGGAACCAGCTGGGTGNGAATCAACTTTACTTATGCCACGTCCAAACCCCATACTATTATTTTTTTAATTTTTTTTCTTCATAATTTACAGAATAAAATCAAAATTTACGAAATTACCCTTTCTACTATCATTTTCAAAATA
>NW_019657861.1:0-355 GCF_002806865.2 Cucurbita pepo subsp. pepo
CTCTACCATTGCGCCATGGATCCCATGATATTTAACGGAACACTTTCTGATCTGGAGTTAGACGCGCTACCATTGCACCATGGATCCCATGATATTTAACAAAACGACTCCTCAACAGATCACAGATTTTGAAAGTGTCATTCACACGTTACTCCACAGGACCCCGATTACTTTAGTGGAATTGAACTTGAACATAGTTTTTAATATAGGATTAAAACTAGGCAATAGTAAATTGAACCCAACGTGAATCGAACACNATGGATCCCATGATATTTAACGGAACAGCTCCTCAACAGATCACAGATTGTGAATTGGACGCGCTACCATTGCGCCATGGATCCCATGATATTTAACG
>NW_019657862.1:0-355 GCF_002806865.2 Cucurbita pepo subsp. pepo
ACATTATCCTATTATAGCCTACATCTGATCTCGAGTTATCCAATTATACAGTTAGGGTATGCGACTATCCTATGCATGTGTCATGGTCTCAAGTTGCGATGTCGTCGTCAGTTGTACAAGTATGTTATTTTTCCTTTACCTGAAATAGAAGTAGCACTTGTCTTGAGTATTTTAAATATAATACTCAGTAAGTGACCCAACTATTGGGGTTATATGCAAACACATACAATTTCATGAATGAGACCTATCATAACANCTATCGTTCATCAATCTATAATAATTCTATCCTTTTCTATCCTTACCCTAACTGTATTATTTTTCCAATCGATCGTGATCATAACGTTTCGTATACATA
>NW_019657863.1:0-355 GCF_002806865.2 Cucurbita pepo subsp. pepo
AGTTGAGGGAACAATTCCTCCCCGAAAACGCAGGACATATATCAATGGAGAAAATAGTAGCCCTGAAACATATTGGAAAATCGCTAGTCCGGTGCCTTCGAAAGTGTGATTGTGTCAAGTGGTATCAGAGCTTTGTTAGCTCCGTAACATCGTAAAGACCGAAATCATGTCGGCGACAAAGTCGACACCCAAAGCACAAGCCGACCGGCTTACGCTAATAGAGGAGGAAATGTTGTTCCTCAAGAAAGTCCCTGACACCCTCCGCTTCCTGGAAGCACGGGTGACCGAATTGAGTGGGAAAGTCGTANCCAATCGCAGAATTGATGTTTCGAGTGACCTCGCTCGAAGAAAGAGT
>NW_019657864.1:0-355 GCF_002806865.2 Cucurbita pepo subsp. pepo
TTAAACGCTCCGTTTGTCCATCTGTTTGGGGGTGAAAGGCGTACTAAAGTTTAGGTAGGTACCTAGTGCTTTTTGATGTCTGCGCCAAAACGCTGACGTAAAGCGTGGATCCCGATCCGACACTATAGACACTGGGACTTCATGTAGTCTTACTATTTCTTTTACATACAGTTGTGCCCAATTTTCAACTGTATATGTAACCTTCCCAGGTAGAAAGTGTGCCGACTTGGTCATCCTATCGACAATTACCCAGATCACTGTATAGCCTTTGAGCGTTTTGGGTAAACCTACTATGAAGTCNTCCTATCGACAATTACCCAGATCACTGTATAGCCTTTGAGCGTTTTGGGTAAAC
>NW_019657865.1:0-355 GCF_002806865.2 Cucurbita pepo subsp. pepo
TATCGTGCTTCTCCTAATTCTATGTTTACTTTCTTCTGTAGCCTCTCCTAGCTGCTAGGAACTCTGCTGCTATTGTTTTTACTGGAACTTTTGGTGCTCTTGCGTATGTTATTTCACCATGTGCTGACTATGTATATATTTTTTTTTTCNTCATCATCATCAGTTTTGTATGAATAACAGCTGGGTAGGGACAACATATTAGTAATCATGAGCTTGCAGTCTCCTTATTTTTGGGTACAGTAATTAGATATAATTTAAGATCCTTCTTCTTCTTCTTCTTCTTTTTGTTTTTTTGGGTTTAGGATCTCTGTTAATGTTTTTTGAAAACTTTCAGGATCTTTATATAAAAAAGCGA
>NW_019657866.1:0-355 GCF_002806865.2 Cucurbita pepo subsp. pepo
TTCTCTTTCGTGGTTGTGTTTCCCAGCCATGCTTGAGAGACCGGAAAATCGCATACAATTTTATTTTATTTATTTTTTTATTTTTTGTAAGGAGAGATGCACAAGGGTAGATGCTGTATGCAANGATGGAGGGAGTCGGTTAGGGATCAGATAATTTTTTTTGGTAATTGTATAGAGGGACCAGTGGCCATTATTTGGTTATGCTAGCATATGATAGGACTTAGGAGTGTAGTTGTCCGTGGGGATTTACCCTGTGTTGTGTATTTTGTGAGAGAGTAGGCCTGTTGAATGTTTGTGCCCTTATTCGTGCTTTTCTGTTTTATCTAACAGTAATATTATTGGATTATCGCTCTCA
>NW_019657867.1:0-355 GCF_002806865.2 Cucurbita pepo subsp. pepo
CGGAATAAGACTTTCTATTATTAGCCTAGTCTCATATTCGGAAAGAAAGCGGAAACATAAAGGGACTCCTAGCAATGGGGAAAATATACCGGATTAGTCGGGAAATTCATGCTTGTTTTACCGAACAAACGAAAGGAGGTGATTGGGTACATGGCTCGTTTTAAGATTCATCCACTAGAATCCTATTTCTATAATATCCATTATATCCAGACAGAGAGAATACANTAGTATTCTATAGTAGGATCTTCTATTTAGTTAGGAACTTTTAGTGATTGAATAAGTAAAGAGAAGACGACTACTTTTCTTTTGTGCTGTACTAAATAAGGGTGAGGTATACCAAGCCTATGTTGCCAAC
>NW_019657868.1:0-355 GCF_002806865.2 Cucurbita pepo subsp. pepo
GAAGCCGGATTTTCCAGCCACCGATCCATTAAATGTGCAGCTATTATCATCTTGAAAGAAATTAGAGCGAATAGTGCGCATAGAACGGCCAATGTTCCTGCTAATTCTACTGGAAGTAGTAGAAGACGGACTGTAACAATTTCTTCCCAAAGGAAACCGATTAGAAGTGGAATGAGAATCCTCAAGCGACACCATTTCCAAAAGCGGAACTATAAATCTCAGTNTAGGAGTACGAAAAACTCCGTCTGATTCTCAAGAAAATTTCATGGCCGGAAAAAGAGAGAGAAAGAGAGAGGAATTTGGCTTCTGAACGGTTCGAACTTCGGCGTCTGGGTTTCGATACAGCTACGAGGCT
>NW_019657869.1:0-355 GCF_002806865.2 Cucurbita pepo subsp. pepo
ACATTACTCTATAGTGTTAGATAGGATTGGATTGAAAACTGATATGAATGTGTGAGCACCGCAGAATGATTCCATCTCGTTCTTGTAATAAGTGGATGCTCGAGGCAACCAATATCAAATGCCAAAGTAACACATGCTTAGGTTAATTTTACTCTCTTCCCAACTTACTCATATAATTATGCGGTATAGAGATGCTAATAGATCTAAAGACAATAAAGTGACATGCATGCATATTTTATTAGAAGGATTCACACCCCGTATCCACCTTTAAACACGATCCCTAGGCTTTGGAGTAGTATATTCTATAGGTNCTTTGTATTTGTTTTTTGATTCACTTAAAATATCTCATATCAAC
>NW_019657870.1:0-355 GCF_002806865.2 Cucurbita pepo subsp. pepo
AGATGTTCATTCAACCATTTAAACTAAGAATCGGGGAGACTCAACATTATATATATTTTTGTTTATAAAATATTAATGAATTTATTATAATATTTTATATTTTTTATTAAATTATATTAAAAAATAGAAATTACTCATTTAAAATATATAAACAATTGATAAAATTANGGTTCGAATAAAATTGAGAAAATATGTTATTATATATATATATATGGGTATAATTTATATTATATTTTTGCTTATAAAATATTAGTGAATTTATTAGAATATTTTATACTTTTTTATTAAAATTATATTAAAAATAGAAATTACTCATTTAAAATATATAAATAATTGAGAAAATTAATTTATTTTA
>NW_019657871.1:0-355 GCF_002806865.2 Cucurbita pepo subsp. pepo
AGTTCTCAGCGAAACTATTCCAAAACAGAAAATTGGAGATTATTAAGGCAATGCTCTTACTGTTGATCAAAGGGGAAAAAGTAAATGAAAGATCCCAAACAAACAGGGACCATAAAAATCATAGAATCAAGGAAAATCTTCGAACATACCAAACGTAACGTGTTGCAATGGTAGAGAAAAAGGGTATTATTGAAAAAAATTGTACAAAATTGAAGAAGAAGCAGAATCACAAATTTGGAGGGTACAATGACTCTATATATTCAGTGGAAGATACTGAGAATGCTCTAATTCTTATTGTGGACAGCCCGNATTGAAAAAAATTGTACAAAATTGAAGAAGAAGCAGAATCACAAAT
>NW_019657872.1:0-355 GCF_002806865.2 Cucurbita pepo subsp. pepo
ATGTGGGATGAAACGAACCAATTGTTGTGACTTAATAAAAGGGATTTCTCTTTTTATATTAGAGCCAAACACCAAAATTTTTCAATCTAATAGACGTGGAACAACAACACTAAAAAAAACTAATACTTCATTGGATGACCATTTGCTTTTAGTTTTTCATTTTAGGCATGAATTTCATTTTTTAAGATATATTTTAATAAATTAGTCAATTTTTAAACTTAAAAAAAAGTAATTCTAAAAAATTTGTCTTTATTTCTAAAAATTATAATTGGTTAAAAGCTCAAATATTTTTAAAAAAAATANGATAATAATAAAAAAAAATAGCTATAAAATTTTGAAAAGTTGATTAGACACA
>NW_019657873.1:0-355 GCF_002806865.2 Cucurbita pepo subsp. pepo
TCTTCCCTTTCAGGTGGCTTAGAGATTGTCATGACATCTCTTAGTCGTTGAGCGATTTTCTGTTGAATTTTTATTTCTTAAACTTTTTCTACTATATCGAGTAGAATTTCTTGATCCAGACATTTATGCATCCTTCGCACGTCCTCTTTCCTTCTTGTTCTGATTCATATTCTGTGCTAGAATATGAATCGGATTCTTCTTGGAGTTCGAGGATTTNTGCTGATTTTTCAACTCTTGATCTATATCCAACTCATTGATCTTTCCTTTTATCGGACACTTGTTAGCAGAGTGTCCTTCTTCTCGATATTTGAAGTAAGTTTGCTTTTTCTTTCCTCTATGGGTTTTTGTAGAAGTA
>NW_019657874.1:0-355 GCF_002806865.2 Cucurbita pepo subsp. pepo
CCTCAGTCTGAGTTTACAGAACCACACATACAGGTTGATCGAAAAAGCTAAATCCGTAAGTTAAGGAGATAGTAAGAAGAGAAAGAGAAGTTATAGTTCACTCTCAGTCATAAGATAAGTGAAGGATTGAAAGCAAACAGAATATCAAACAAAACAACAAAGCAAAGAACAGAGTAAAGAAGTGGGTCAACCAACNTTGAAGTAATCATTAAATTAAATAAAGTCAATTAATTAGCTGCTTTACCAGAGAGAGTACAAGAATGAAATCAGTCAATCAAAAGGTGTCTCTTTCTTATAGGCTGTACTTACTACTAGCAAAGGATCTATCTTTCTTTAAAGGTGAAAGGGAATACTA
>NW_019657875.1:0-355 GCF_002806865.2 Cucurbita pepo subsp. pepo
TGAAACGAAAACAGAGAAGAAGGAAGGCGGCGATAATGGTGGCAGCTTTCAACCTGTGAAGCAGAGTATATGCGGCGAAGTCAACTGCTTGTCAAGGAATATGGTTAGGACGTTTACTGAAAGAATTGGTTTGAAGAATATAAGAATGTGAAGATCAAAATACAAGATTAAGGGGATGATTTGTTAGTTTATTTAATCTTGNTAAGGGAAGTTTAGCGGTTAAGGGAAATTTAGCGGTTAAGGGAAGTTATTCGCCGTTTTTAATGTGTGGCTAGTCTGTCTATATATGTACTGTGTAACAAGTTGAATAAGATAGTAAGTTGGTTCCTCTCTTAGTTGTATGAGTGGTTTCTAA
>NW_019657876.1:0-355 GCF_002806865.2 Cucurbita pepo subsp. pepo
TACTACATCTTCCTTATATAACATTTAAATGTCCAGTAAAATATATTATTAAATTTATTATGATTTTATATTATTTTAATAGAAATTATATTAGAAAATGTAAATAGAGGGGTTATTTTAGTGTTACTTAAACCTGGAGCAATTTGATCGATTAAGGGCCTTAACTCACGGTTTTTTGTGTTTTCCTTTCATATACACTTAATTCATACTTGATTTAACATTCATACAAAAATCCAAGTTATTGCTACAAGTATTTCTTAAGAAAAGTCCAAGATTGCTCCTTACCTTATCGTTGATGTTCGGNTTACAGTTTTTGAAACCATAAAGTTTTTTTTTTCATAAGAATCGGTCCGGA
>NW_019657877.1:0-355 GCF_002806865.2 Cucurbita pepo subsp. pepo
GTTTACTCTAAATCTTTAGATGATCATATTACCCATGTATGAAATGTTTTGACTACTTTAAGAAACAAATGTTTGTATGTAAATTTAAGAAAGGTAGGTTTTGCATGGAAAAAGTTAACTATGTTAGGTTGGTAGTTTCATCTAATGGTGTTGAGGTTGATGAGGAGAAAGTGAAGGCTATAAAAGATTGGCCTACACCTAAAAGTGTAAGTNGAAGTTTTCATGGCCTACACCTTTAAATGTTTATTTATTTTATTTATCGTTCGAAACACGTAAGTCCATAGCTGTGTTTTTAGCTGAAGGTTATGTTTTATGACAGTTTAGATTAAGTATTTCCACATTTAATGTTTATGAT
>NW_019657878.1:0-355 GCF_002806865.2 Cucurbita pepo subsp. pepo
AGAAGAGAGACTTTGTTAGAAATTCTCCCATAGGTAATCCCACAAGGTGTTTTCAACTCCTTTTATAGATAGAATTTTAAAATCAAACCACAACAAAATTATTATTTTTTTATGCTTGAAACAAGATTATTCACTTCTTCCTCTAAAACTAAATTTGACTCTCGAATAGATTTTAATGAATGTATGTAGATGTTTAAAGTGTTGATCTTAATGGTTTTAGAAAATATCAACACATCATCAATATAAACTATCGAATTTTTTGTTAAGGATTGAAAATATCATTCATAATCTTCTGAAATTCGGATGGAGCGNGTTAAGGATTGAAAATATCATTCATAATCTTCTGAAATTCGGA
>NW_019657879.1:0-355 GCF_002806865.2 Cucurbita pepo subsp. pepo
AACAAGCTACCCAAGAGATCGAAAAATCTGGCGTTTCGAGTTTGTTGCATACCGAGAAAGATTTTGGGAAATTAACATCTTACCTTCAAAAACTTTCCTCCAAACCAATTCCTTTAGCTTGAAGAAAGGATATGGAAGAGGTTCGATGAAGAAATAGGGCCTTGAAACCCCTAGAATCGGCTACCCAATAAGAAATCCTTTGTTTTATCTCCAGCGATAAATCAGATTTTGGATGAACTTTGGAAGCGAATATCTTAGGCTACGATCCACGAGAAGGTATCAAATCAATCACTAGCCCTTCCTTATAATNATATATGTGGCTGTACAGGCAGAGTTTCAGATGGCGGCGACGCGA
>NW_019657880.1:0-355 GCF_002806865.2 Cucurbita pepo subsp. pepo
GGTAAAGCTATATTTGGTAAAGCTATATCCGGTAAAACTATTTCTGGTAAAACTATATCTTCTAAAAGCTATATATTAAATAGCTATATATAGTAGATGGTTAAATCGGGTAAAGCTATATATAGTACATGGTTAAATCTGGTAAACCTATATATAGTAAACTGAACTATATATATATACCATCCACTGAAGCTTTGAAAAGTACTTTCTATTCTCTGTAATTCTCTCTTACTGTACATACGTGAAGTCATCAATAGAAATATCCTTTTAGCCAGAGTTCTCCTTGCACTTTTCTCTATCNTCTGGTATCAGACCTAGGCGAAATTCACCACGATCTGTGAAGATGGAAAGTTCA
>NW_019657881.1:0-355 GCF_002806865.2 Cucurbita pepo subsp. pepo
CCATGAACTCCTACATCAGAATTCTCAAAGTGTGCTCCATACTTTTGTTCATCAATTCAAAATCTCAGGTTGGCATGGAATAGTTTGAGAAGGGTTGTTTTCAAATTTCATTCAACTTTTCATGTACTTGCAATCAAACTGTGGCACTTAGTAGAGAAATTTGGTTGTATCCATACAATAGATCGTTGATTTTCTTCTCAAATAAGAAACTATATTTGTCCTTTTGAGCATGTTGTGATCTTGGAATTGAATTATGAAGCAAGTTATCATGTCATTTGATGAACATAAATGATCTAAGAGTAGTGAGTTNCGTGGCCACTGGTCTTAACACGATGGAAGCTGAAGGTAGGATTAT
>NW_019657882.1:0-355 GCF_002806865.2 Cucurbita pepo subsp. pepo
TTTTTTTTTTTTTGTAAAGTGGCCTAAAAAATCAGCAGGTGGTCATTTCGCCGCAAAAATTCTGACGCACGGCCGACGAAGTCAGTGTACCATAACCTCTGCCACACGTTTCCTCTCTTTTCCCTTTTTATTTATTTATTTATTTTATATACTTACTTGGGGTTCTACAAATCATCCCCCCTTCGAGGACTTTCGTCCCCGAAAGNAATCATCCCCCCTTCGAGGACTTTCGTCCCCGAAAGTTCCTTGTGCTTGAAATAATTCAGGATACTGCGTTCTCATATCGCTCTCTCGTTCCCAAGTTGCTTCCTCAAGCCGATGATTACCCCATTGCACCTTCACCAGGCTAATTTCT
>NW_019657883.1:0-355 GCF_002806865.2 Cucurbita pepo subsp. pepo
GATGAAGTTTAACCTCAGACTCTAAACATTTTGTATAATCATATAATATTATGTGAGCCTAAGTAATGAAGCAAAAAATTTTAACAGAACCCAATAAAATCGAAAACAATTTCACTTCTTTACATGATTTTTTTTTTTTTTTTTTTTTTTTTTTTTTTTTTTTTTTTTTTTTTTTTTTTTTTTTTNCACGAGATTGAGAAGGAAAGCTGAAGGCATATTGCTTACAATGGGGAGTTGGGCACAATTTATGCGTTTATGGCAATCATTCTTTTTCCAAGCTGCCTTTCCTTGGCCATCCAAAACTCCTTCACCCCATAATGTCAATCTATCAATATGTTCAAAAGTAATCCAATTA
>NW_019657884.1:0-355 GCF_002806865.2 Cucurbita pepo subsp. pepo
GTTACACATACATACTCGTTACATACACAAAATAAGAAGCAAACTTAAAAGAAGAACAAAAAATACTAAATTAAAAATAGAGGTTAGTCCATGTCCCACACTCCAAAGTCCGCTCTCACCCACGACCAACTCTTAGTTACTTGGAAAAAAAAATGATAAACATGGAGTGAGTAAAACTTAGAAAGTAGCCTACTAGTAGGTTCTTAATGGCTACCTTAAGCTAGAATATTACTTCTTGTTATGTTTTNCTTTCAATTTTATCCCCATGAACACAATTTTCAACCATCTATTTTTTTTAAACTTAACCGTAGTTTTCAAGCTTTTTTTTTTTTTTTTTTTTTTTTTTTTTTTTTTT
>NW_019657885.1:0-354 GCF_002806865.2 Cucurbita pepo subsp. pepo
AAGGTCTAGATATATAAGGTCACAAGCTGGCCAACTAACCACAGAACCCTCAAAACAATACCCAACTTGGTCAAAGGGTAATTCAAAAATAACCCACGATAAACTAAAGAACAAGAAAGCCAGAACTTAAAAAAAAACTTAAAAGAAAATACAAGATCTTTAAAAGAAACATAAAAGAAAGATCCATAAAAATCATGGTACATCAAGTTTGTTATCTGTTATCACATGCATTGTGAGAAAAAAGAAGGTTCTGGAACAAAGTGGGGCTGTAAGCTGATTAATGGGCTGGATTTGGGTAAGTTGGGTAAACGCATTTGTTTTCTGAAAAAGAGGTTATTACAAAATATGTGCTTT
>NW_019657886.1:0-354 GCF_002806865.2 Cucurbita pepo subsp. pepo
AACAACAACAACAACAAAATTATGAAATGCTTGTAGAATGAAGGATCCATGAGAAGATCTCACAACATTCTTATCCCTGCACATCACATCACTAATAGCCCAACCAGAATGAAACACTCACTTTATATCATCAATCAAACCTATCAAATTGTGCTTCACTATGGCTTTAACATATAAAACAGGGCCATTAAATAGTGTACCAAAATCATGTGTATTATCAGCAATCCACAAATTAGTCCACATTGCCAACCCCACTGATGAGAACACAACTAAAAAACAGATTCTTTCATGGATGAAACTTCAGAACGCCAACGACAAAAAGCCTACCAAGTTCATAGAGTTTGATAAAAAACA
>NW_019657888.1:0-354 GCF_002806865.2 Cucurbita pepo subsp. pepo
TAGCAGCTTTTCAACGATCCTGGAATCATTTAATACAGAACCAAGCAATCTCACCTTGTTGGCAATGCTGAGAACTCTGTCAGAGTACTCTTTTACCGACTCTGACTCCTTAATCTTCTGCAACTCGAAATCCCTGATTAAATTCAGGACATTCATTCCACGAATCCTCTCATCTCCTTCATATTCAGCCTTGAGATAATCCCAGATTTCTTTTGCTGTTTTGAGGGACATTATTCGCATGAAGATCATTTCAGATACAGCGGCAAATAGGCAAGCTTTTGCCTTTGATTTTCTTGTCTTCTTTTCCATCTGTAATTTGATTTGTGCTACAGTAGGATCTGTTGGAAGCGGAGG
>NW_019657889.1:0-354 GCF_002806865.2 Cucurbita pepo subsp. pepo
AAAAAGGGGGCAATCCATGATTATAGCGACTGTATGAAAAGAATAATACAACAGCTCAAAAGTAATAGATACCAGGAAGGGCTTATACAACAAAATTTCCTGGAACTATTTGTTCTCTCACGTACTCTAACAACAATATGCAGAAATAATCTTAAAATAGCAAACCATGAAAAAATGATGCACACAACAAAAACAACTATTCCTTTGTTTTCCAGAAAAGTTTGATTCTTCTGGACCCTTTCAATCTCAGATCTGCAAAACAAAACAGAAGCTTTCAGCATCTTCCATCTCTACAAGAAGATTTCTACAAAGAGAAATTTGCACATTTTTTGAAGTAACAAAGATTCCCAAGTC
>NW_019657890.1:0-354 GCF_002806865.2 Cucurbita pepo subsp. pepo
TTATATAAATTAAAAATTATTCCTTTCGTGAAACAAGTCATAAACTAATTTTATATATATTACTTTCTTTAAAATTTAATAAGTTAAAAGATGATAAAACGTGGTAGGATGAGACGAGAATTGTTATGAATCACGACACTTCACTATAGTATGATATTGTCTATTTTGAGCATAAGCTCTCATGACCTCGTACCAATGGAGATTAAAGAAAACTCATGATCATTCCCTAAATTAGTCAATGTAGGACTTACTCCTAACAATTCTCAACAATTCTTCCCTCGAACAAAGTACACTATAAGTCTCCCCCGAGGCTTATGGAGCTTTCGAACAACCTCCCCTTAATCGAGACTCGAC
>NW_019657891.1:0-354 GCF_002806865.2 Cucurbita pepo subsp. pepo
AGAAGGTCAGCCAAACTATAGAGTTAAGCCCAAACTTTCTAATGCCTAAAGAAAAGCCCGTGGTAGTACAAACTTAAATTATTTGTTCACAAACTTAGAACAATAAACTTAAAATCTCTTGTTTGTTGATAGGTATAAATTATTCTAATTTTTTTAAAATATTAATTTATATTAAGATCTTAATACTATAGGTATAAATTTATATAATATAAATACAAACTTAAAATCTTTGTTTGTAAAACAACAAACTTAAAATTTCATGTTCCTACAACAAACATAAAACCACATGTTTCTAAAACAAACTAAAAATCACCTATTCTTAGATCAAACTTAAAATAACTTGTTCATAGAACA
>NW_019657892.1:0-354 GCF_002806865.2 Cucurbita pepo subsp. pepo
AAATTTAAAACTTTCATGGCAATCTTATTCTCAATGGAGTTAGTTAGTTTTTTTAGGAGAGTTTAATGAAAAATAAGCAAATGGAGGCTCCAAACGTTGGAACCCATTAGTGTTGGAACCCATTAGTTTACTTTGGGTAAAAGTTTTAAGTTTCAAATTTAAAACTTTCATGGCAATCTTATTCTCAATGGAGTTTAAAGAAAAATAAGCAAATGGAGGCTGGAAACGTTGGAACCCATTAGTTTAATTTCTGTAAAAGTTTTAAGTTTCAAATTTAATGGCAATCTTATTCTTAATGGCATTTCTTGCCCGACCGTTTTAATAGTCAAGGGTTATCAAATAAACCAACAACCC
>NW_019657893.1:0-354 GCF_002806865.2 Cucurbita pepo subsp. pepo
TACATTGTAATTATCACCTTTCAGCAGGGCTATTTTGGTCAGAGAACCACCTGAATTCAAACCAAACTGCCACCGTCCCACTTTCCCCTCCTCGCTTCTTCTTCTACATAACAATGGCTGCCATGGCAGATCTACAATCACTTCTTTTATGCATACAGAAGAAAAAACCTCAACATTGCCTTCATACAGAGAGAAAACATATATGAGAATGTTACTTGTTGTCTTCTTCCTCTTCGCCGCCGTCGAAGCTTGCTCGCCTTCGGGCCAGGCGGCCCTGCTCGCATTCAAGGCGGCGCTGAACGAGCCGTATTTAGGAATCTTCAATTCATGGACTGGAAATTCCTGCTGCGGTGG
>NW_019657894.1:0-354 GCF_002806865.2 Cucurbita pepo subsp. pepo
TTTTGGAAGGTTCGGGATCGTCAGGGAGCCCCTAATAGACTGGACTTCACTGAACCGTTACTATCACTACTCTTTGTCGGCTTCTACCACTCGTCCCTCGTCTGCTTGTCGAGTGCGTCCCAGGCTCTTGCTCATCTCTAGTAGCCGATCGAGTATCTTCATCCCTCTCCTGCCGCTTATTGATTAGGGAGAGTCATTCAAGTCCCTTGGCACTCGTTCCTCTTTTCTTTGACTTTTACGAAAGAAAATCTTGGGGTTTATGCATTTTTCGGAAACTCAAGTAGCTCGTCAAGCGAAAAAGGAGTTCCCTTAATACTCAAGATATGTAGCAGATGGCGTACTGATAGATCTCCT
>NW_019657895.1:0-354 GCF_002806865.2 Cucurbita pepo subsp. pepo
AAGGATGAGATTTGAATCCAATACCTTCTTTTGGGAGAAGGGTCACTAAGGTTTTTTCTTATTTTAGCTGGAACACGAAAGAGACAGCCCATAAAAAGCAAGGGTAAAAGTTATTCAGTTGAGGAATATCCAAGGACATTGAAAAGCCAGAATAAAGTTAAAAGCCTTCTTTCATTGGAAAATCAAGTTGAAGAACAAGACACTTCTCTCGTATCTACAGCCCCTATATACCACAGAAACAAACCTTGCGAGGTCTCCGACATACCAAAAATATCTGACCAGATTTGTCTCAACCTCATGTCCCTGTGCTAGGTCGAAGAGTAAATTTGGTCACTTGGTTCCAACTATGACAGA
>NW_019657896.1:0-354 GCF_002806865.2 Cucurbita pepo subsp. pepo
ATTAATTTAAATTTAACAAAGAAATTGAAAATAAAGGGCAATAATTTTGAATTTTTCATCATAGGTCCAGCTGTATATTTGAAGAGGAGGCAAAGGCACTCCATTCATTATTTTATTGTTAGGTCCCTTTACTTCTGTTTATTACCCTGTTGGCCCCATTTCAAAAGCCACGTGAGTCCCACCACCTCCAAAGAATAAATTTGGAGATTAAGGTAAGCTATATTTATTCTCTTTTCACGATTCCGAAATTTTACCGACTACAAAAGCTATATAGGGCTAGACCGAAAAGGACAAAGACGTATGAATGAAAATTAAGATTAAGACGTATGAATGAAGAAAAAAAAAAAAAAAAGA
>NW_019657897.1:0-354 GCF_002806865.2 Cucurbita pepo subsp. pepo
CCAGAAAAGATGGTGTTCTTGTCAATGCCAAAGCCAGCAGAGGTAGTAAGGGAAGCAAGAGCAGCAACAAGGCCAGCATTACCAGCCAGAGTTGGCTCAGTGTAGTTGGGATTAGTACGCACGTCGTGAAACTTGTCGAATCGATCCGGACCGCCAACCATGGCACCGACGATGGTGTGGGGGTTGGGACCGGGGTTGTCGCGCCACTTGAACCCGCCCTTGCAGGAGTAGTACTTGTTGTCGCTGGGAATGGATGCACCACGGTGATGCACTCGTCTAGGGAACTTGGTGCCATAGCCCACAATGTAGCTCATGTTCATGGGGTTCTTCCCAAGAATGTAATCCATCTGGGAA
>NW_019657898.1:0-354 GCF_002806865.2 Cucurbita pepo subsp. pepo
TCTTGTCGGTGGCGAGCACGATGATTGCGTTCGCTGTGGCCGTCGTGCTCACACTGAAATCGACCAACATGGTATGGGCGGAATGCCTTTTGTATTTGGTCACACTTGCTCCAATAACCATTTTTGTAGTAATGAAGTTGTCGCTGTTGCTGGAGCTGGAGAGAAGTGTTCGGAAGAGTCTACGATTTCTTTGGAAGTTGCTACCCATGGGTTTCCTCACCATGTTTGTTGAGATTCCTTCCAAAGTTTTAAGCAACAAGTCTACCTGATTTTCATGCCTGCCTTTGGGAGCTCTTATAACAAACTACTTCCTTTTCTTACCTTAATTACCTGTACTACCTTAATAAATCTCAA
>NW_019657899.1:0-354 GCF_002806865.2 Cucurbita pepo subsp. pepo
CTTTGTAGACATCGACTAATGTTCTTCCGGTCTTTAAAAATTGCCTCCTCAAAATAATTGGAACATCATGATCGGCTTCATAATCTAAAATGATAAAATCTGCAGGAAATATGAATTTATCAACTTGAATTAAGATTGTTAGGATCGCACTAACAACGCACACGCTCGATCCAGATGAACACAAAGAAAAAAGGATAGAGAAAATTGCAAGGAGAACTCTGGCTAAAAGAATTTTTTTATTGATGACTTCAGGTATGTACAACAAGAGAGAGTACAGAGAATAGAAAGTACATTTCAAAACTTTACTGGACGAGATATATATATGGTTCTGTCTACTAAATATAGCTTTACCAG
>NW_019657900.1:0-354 GCF_002806865.2 Cucurbita pepo subsp. pepo
AGAGCCAACCTATCAACAATCAAGTTGAATAGCTCAAGTGGCTAGAGTGTCGACTTAACAACACACAGGTCCCAGGTTCGAGTAGAAGAAAATGCAAAGGGCGAAAATAAGCACATCGCGTGGGGTCCATCCCCCGGTGGAGGATCGGCTGGCGTTTGCCGCCATATTACATTACGATCTGTGCCCCCAGGAGATGTTGGCATCTCTCTCCACCAAGCGCGCGCAATCGGCCTGGGAAGGAATTAAATCCCGTCGGGTCGGTGTACAGCGAGTGCGGGAATCGAACATTGAGCAGCTGCGTGGAAGGAGCTCTCAGAGGTAATCGACGACGGCATAACTGCTCCGGTGAGCGTC
>NW_019657901.1:0-354 GCF_002806865.2 Cucurbita pepo subsp. pepo
TTTTTTTTAAAACTTCAATGGTATATATTTTAAATTTTAAATTTTAATTTAAAAGAGAATTTCAAAATTCTCTCTTTTGTCTCTACCTCAGGCTCCGATTCCTCTCGTTTGCATTTCTCTCGCCTCCGCTCCGCTCCGCTCCGATTCGCGGTTTGTCCCTTTCCTCTCTGACGGCCTCAATATCTTTCCGTCCGGAGTCTTCAATCACCCACCGGGCAAGGATATTTCCCAGGTAACTCCCCCTTTCTTTCTCTGTTTGGTTCTGCCCCTTTGTCTTAGGGTTTTTGGATTTCTGGGGTTTGTGTATCGATATGTGTAGGAGCAGTATATCTATCGATAGAAGTAAAACGAAAA
>NW_019657902.1:0-354 GCF_002806865.2 Cucurbita pepo subsp. pepo
AACCCACTGCTTTATGCTTGAGAACCTTGTTAAGAATACACTTACAAAATATTAAATATTCCCATGATCAAATGATAATTTGGGGGAGATCATGGGTTGAGACTTTTTGGGAAGAGTTTATGCTTAAAATGGACAATATCATACTATTGCGGACAGTCGTGATTCCTAACATAATATCAAAGTCATGCCCTAAACTTAGCCACGTCGATAAAATCCTCAAATGTCGAACAAAGAATTGTGGGCCTCGAAGGTGTAGTCAAAAGTGCCTAAAATGTCGAACAAATGGTGTACTTTGTTCGAGGGAAGCCCAAATCAAAGCTATGAGAGCTTATGCTCAAAATGGACAATATCATA
>NW_019657903.1:0-354 GCF_002806865.2 Cucurbita pepo subsp. pepo
GCTGCAAGGGATGCAGTTGTGCTTGTAAGAAACCATATAATTCAATGGTCTTTTTCCTTCGTCCAACACATTTATCTCTGTAAAATGGTATAATTTTGTGTGTGAATGTCTTACAGTCTGGAGGCCCAACATGGGATGTTCCCAAAGGGAGAAAGGATGGAAGGATATCAAAGGCTAGTGAAACAATACAATTGCCATCTCCAAGGTTCAACATTTCTCAGCTGCAACAAAGCTTCTCCCAAAGGGGATTATCCTTGGACGACCTAGTGGCTCTTTCAGGTAAACCACATAAAAATACAAACTCAGAATGAAAATTTCAAGTACTAACACAACGTCAGCAGTTTGGCACAGTAT
>NW_019657904.1:0-354 GCF_002806865.2 Cucurbita pepo subsp. pepo
AACTCCACCTACCTTAAAAGATGGAGACGATGAATCTCCATCGCAATTGTCAAGAGGTCCACCACAGAGCCCCTCTTTGACAATGAATCTACTAGTGGGCATGTTCTGAAAAAAAGTTTTTGAAGGAATCGGATGTCTCACGTTATGCTATATTACTATGCCGTAGCAAAATTAGTAGATTTGTACTCAAAATAGAATGATTGTTCTTCAACTAGGTATACTTTTTAGGACTAAAACTTCTATTTCATATTTGTTAAATTTTATTTTTCTCTTTCCAACCTTCCTTACATATTAACTAACATTTTGATTATCAAGAAAAACATATTAGTTTGATTAAAAAAAAAAAAAAAAAAA
>NW_019657905.1:0-354 GCF_002806865.2 Cucurbita pepo subsp. pepo
ACGGTGAGTGTCTGGTATAAATATATACATAATCATCATAAATGAGAGTACACATAATAAATAAATCATATATAATCATTTCGTTTCACAACGAAGTAATTTTAATTATAGAGTTATGCATTAAATAATTCATCCCACCTAACTTTTGAATTAAAAATAAATAAAATAAAATAAATTCACTTACCTCCAAAGTTAGATGACACCTGCAACAAAGCCACAGAAACACCTGCAGCAAAGAAACAGAAGAGAGAGAGAGGAACGGAGACTTTTTCCGGCGACGTCGAAAACCTCCATTCTGACCCCAATACCGAAGTACACCCACCAGGAAAACCCTCACCGGCCTTCGTATATCCA
>NW_019657906.1:0-354 GCF_002806865.2 Cucurbita pepo subsp. pepo
ATGACCTTTACCCAGTTGAGATTCACCGGAGGATCTAGGTCATAAGATTTACTTGAGAAAAAAATTATTGAGATTCACCGGAGGATCTGGGTCGTTACAAAATCAATAATCGTAAGATTTACTTGAGAAAAAAATGAGAATGACCTTTACCCAGTTGAGATTCACCGGGTAAGATTTACTTGAGAAAAAAATGATTGAGATTCACCGGAGGATCTAAGTTGTTACAAAATCAATAATCGTAAGATTTACTTGAGAAAAAATTTACCCAGTTGAGATTCACCGGAGGTCACCTTTACCCAGTTTTACCCAGTTGAGATTCACCGGAGGATCTGGGTCGTTACAAAATAAATAATC
>NW_019657907.1:0-354 GCF_002806865.2 Cucurbita pepo subsp. pepo
GCACATCAAAGAGAAAGTGAGGAATGCGCCGATCTCAGAAAGTAATAAATTAGTAAAACCTAGTGACTAAAGCATTTTACAGTATTTTCAAAGTAGCTGAAAATTCAAAGAGACAGAGAGGCGTTTAGCAACTCCAATAATACATACAGCTAGAATTTCTTGATGGTGGATATCAGTCTTTACGAGGCCCCGTTCATATACAGATGCGCCAGAAAATCCCCCGCTATTAGTGTATCTGTAATACAAGAGAGCGGAAATGGCGGGAGATATGACAAAGAAGACGACGAAGATGACGATAAGCCTCCGGTCAGAGGAGGAATCTCCGACGATTTCGTGCTTGTCGGAAGAGACATT
>NW_019657908.1:0-354 GCF_002806865.2 Cucurbita pepo subsp. pepo
CGATTCACTCCCCATTCTCTCTTAAATATAGAGATCGCCCTTGAGCTTTTAATAATCGGGTTAGCTGGGTCTTTCCTGTTCTGTTCCCGCCATGAGAAAGATTGAAACTTTCTCTTGTCTCAGTAGGGGACTGCATGATTTTTTTCCCCTAATTATATTGAATCAATAAAAAAAGAGGTCAATGCTACGACCTTGTATTGTTTGATTCAATAATAATCAGGGACGAGCCCCGACTTGTATAGGTTTTTGGTTTGACCTCCCGTAGTGGTCCTTCCAATCTCTCGTACTTGCTCTATGTGCTCCCCTTTCGTCAAGTGCCCTGCTCGAGTCACTCGAGTCACTGGGTTTGTTGGC
>NW_019657910.1:0-354 GCF_002806865.2 Cucurbita pepo subsp. pepo
AAAACAATTATAAAACACGGAGAATAAGAGAGAGAACATTATGAAAAAAAGTTATTTGTATAAGAAAAAATATTTAAAGATAAAATATTACTTTTTCTTAATTACAATTTTTGTAACGTTTGCCGATAGGCTAATCAAATAAACAATAATAAGGGTGAAAACCTTTTTCCTAACAGAAGTGTTTTAAAGCCTTGAGGGGAAGTCCGAGAGGAGGGATAGCCTAAAGGGGACAATATCTACTAGTGATGGGCCTAAGTCATTATAAATGATATCCTATAAGCCCTAGAATTCGTGTGATGCAGAACCAATATCGCCCTTATCTTTGCCGACCTTTTTAGGCAAAAGAGTTTGGTG
>NW_019657911.1:0-354 GCF_002806865.2 Cucurbita pepo subsp. pepo
ACATGTAACAAAGAAATCATTATCTATATATGCAAATACTTTTTGCAAGCTTTAAAAACAACAAAAATCTCTCAAAGAAAGATAGTTTTCAGATTTTTTAGGAAGATGTTTCAGAAACACACACCTGAAAAGCGGTATTCATGAATTTAGTTCGTACAGAATTGAATTAGCTTCTTATGAACAAGGTTTTATGGACAGGGACGATCAAATATTGTTGAATGGAGTTATAATGTACATTGTGAGCAATGTTTTGCCGAAAGCTTCAAATCTTCCTCTATGGAGGACAGATGGAGTGGTTATTACGTTTTTGCTTCACGCAGGTCCAGTGGAGTTTCTGTATTACTGGCTTCACAG
>NW_019657913.1:0-354 GCF_002806865.2 Cucurbita pepo subsp. pepo
TAGCCTTTTGGTTGTTCAACAAAAATATCTTCTTTTAACTCTCCATATAAAAGAACTTATTTGATATCTAACTAATAGAGTGTCCAACCTTTTTGGGCTACAAAAGCAATGATCATTCTCACCGTATCTATTCTGGTCATAGGTGCGTACACTTCCATATAATCAATTCCATGCTCTTGCGTGTAGCCTTTTACAACCAATCTTGCTTTGTATTTATCAACTTCTCCAGACTCATTTCGCTTGGTCTTATAAATCCATTTCACTCCTATTTTCATTACTCTAGCCNTTTCCTCATCCATAGCCAATCTTCATATTGGGCTTTTGACAGCTTCCTCAAAATTCACAAGATCTTAA
>NW_019657914.1:0-354 GCF_002806865.2 Cucurbita pepo subsp. pepo
TGTGTGTTGTAAGTCGAGTCATCTTACTTTGCGATGCCCAGACCAGGGAGATGAAAGTTGAGTTTCACCCTATAAAGGACAAGAAGTTTAAACTGGTAGGTAGTATAAATCAAAGTCCCAAAAGTAACAACATTCGGGTTTACACCTCTCTGTCGCATTTCATCGAACACATCCCACGCAGCATCCAAATACCCACATAAACAAGCAGCATGNCCATAGTTACCAATGCCCACAAAAAACGTCCACCATTTTCTCAAACTCCCGGCATTTCAACAATGCATCCAACAACGAATTTGAAGATATCACCGTCCGCTTGCATCCAAAGGATGGAATTTTGTCGAACACTTGGAAGGC
>NW_019657915.1:0-354 GCF_002806865.2 Cucurbita pepo subsp. pepo
AGAATAGAATAGTCTTTTGGTCAGCTTTCCCGTTCTTTCAGCTTTCTGGCCCGTAGGCTTTATAGCGAACCTGCCTGACAGGGAGGATATGAAAGATCTCGTTGCGCTTGCTTTCTCACTTAGAAACTATACGACCCCTACTACTGTAATTAATAATTAAGTTACGACCCCTACTGTCATTAATAATTAAGTTAAGGCATGCTCTCGAAAAAGATACCTTCCATTCTCTTGTNACACTACTCGAAGTCTTCGTAAACTCATTGTACGTAGCGGAGGTTGCTGTGAGGAGATGCTTGTGCCAGTGAAGATTGCTTACAGTGATCAGGAAATCCAAAAGAGAAAAACCATTGATTT
>NW_019657916.1:0-354 GCF_002806865.2 Cucurbita pepo subsp. pepo
ACCTATTGATGAAGGAACTGTAAACAAAGACTCAAGCAAGATTGGATTTCACTCCTTCACCTGTCCCACTCGGTAAAGTGTCTTCGGGCCTTCCCTTTCCCGTTCACCTTTTCCTTTTGATTCAATTCCCGCTGCCTCTCATCCNATTCAATTCCCGCTGCCTCTCATCCTGGATTAGATTCCTAATTTAGCCAGAGTTAAGTCATTTGCATCTTTTGTCAATCCGAGAAAGAAGAATGAGAAAACTAGAGCGGAGATAGAAGTCAGGATTTATTAACCGTCTATCTACCATAGATAAAAGAATCAAAATCCGATAGTAGCTATAGGCAAACCCTAACATTCCATGCCACTCTT
>NW_019657917.1:0-354 GCF_002806865.2 Cucurbita pepo subsp. pepo
CCCCTTTCTGGGCTCAGCTTCCTCCTTGGCACACACCTCGATGTCTGGCTCTGATACCATTTATAACAGTCCAAGCTCATCGCTAGCAGATGTTGTCCTCTTTGGACTTTCCCTTTTAGGCTTCCGCTTAAGGTTTTTAAACCACGTCTGCTAAGGAAAGATTTCCAAACCCTTCTAAAAAAATGTTTCGTTCTCCTCTCCAACCGATGTGAGATCTCACAATCCACCCCCTTTGGGGCCCAACGTCCTAGCTAGCACACCACTCAGTNTAAGCTCACCGCTAGCAAATATTATCCTCTTTGGACTTTTCCTGTTGGGCTACCCCTCAAGGTTCTTAAAACGCGTCTACTAAGA
>NW_019657918.1:0-354 GCF_002806865.2 Cucurbita pepo subsp. pepo
ATATCGGTGTGTAGTTTTGTAACAGCCCAGATCCACCGCTCGCAGATATTGTCCTCTTTGAACTTCCCCTCAAGGCTTTAAAACACGTCTGCTACTGGAAGGTTTCCACACCCTTATTAACGGTGGTTTGTTCTCCTCCTCCAACCAAGTTGGGACATCACATTTGTTCTCCTCCTCCAACCAAGGTGGGACATCACAATCTACCTCCCTTCGGGGCCCAGTGCGCTCGCTGGCACTCTTTCATTCCTCCAATCGATGTGGAACCGCCCCCAAATCCACCCCCTTTGGGGATAACGTCCTTACTGNACACATCGTCTGGTGACTGACTCTGATACCATTTGTAACGACCCAAAT
>NW_019657919.1:0-354 GCF_002806865.2 Cucurbita pepo subsp. pepo
GTCTTTCATTCATTTCCTCTCAGGTTCAGTCAGTCGCTTCGATTAATCTCTTTTCTTTTCTCGACTATAAAGGACAGGACAAAAGATTCAAACACCTATTTATTTACCTCGTTCAGGGACAAGTGAAGGAGAGAAAGAAGGTTCAGGTTCCGGAGAAAGAATCTTGTCTTCAGTCTTTCCTTGAAACACTTTCGAGAACTGTTACGGATTGAATGAATTGAAAGAAGAAATAGGGAATATCGTCAAAGGAGTAAGTAGCTTCTCTTTNTTTCAAGAATAGAGGGGATAGGAAGGAGAAAGAATCCATCAATACGGAGTTCACTCTGAATATGCTTTGTTTACAGTCTAGTAAGA
>NW_019657920.1:0-354 GCF_002806865.2 Cucurbita pepo subsp. pepo
AAGCATAATAGATCACCATCACCATCTGAGCATTGCAGGTCGCTATCACCAATTAGACACAGTCGTTTGCCTTCACCTGCTCGACGTCGTAGATCACCATCTCCTGAATGGCGTCGTAGATCACCATCTCCTGAATGGCGTCGTAGATCACCATCTCCTGAATGGCGTCGTAGATCACCATCACCAAAATGGAGTCGTAGGTCACCATCACCAAAATGGAGTCGTAGGTCACCATCACCAAGACGACGTCGTAGNATCGTAGGTCTCCATCACCAAGACGGCGTCACAGGTCTCCATCACCTGTACGACGCCAAAGGTCACCAACTCCTGTACGACGCCGAAGGTCACCAACTC
>NW_019657921.1:0-354 GCF_002806865.2 Cucurbita pepo subsp. pepo
AAAAAAAAAAAAAAAAAAAAAAAAAAAAAAAAAAACATGCCACATTCATGCTCATGGTTGAATTACAAATAAAATGGTCTAGAAATGAACAGGAGCAATGCAGTTCTAGGATTGTACAATCTAATACTCTTAGTGTAGAAAGAAAGCAAAGGGACGTATATCTTGAAGATCTAGACAGTCTTTCGTTCAAGTTTAGATATAAGAATGAATGCCCAAACCATTACAAGTTGCTGGAGATGTGGACGTGAACATGTAAGTTAGAGATTGTGAGATCTCATGTCAATTGGGGGGAGAATAAAACATTCTTTATAAAGGTGTAGAAACATCTCCCTAATAGACGCGTTTTAAAAACAT
>NW_019657922.1:0-354 GCF_002806865.2 Cucurbita pepo subsp. pepo
TTCGATTTATGAGCTTCATGGTTTTGAGCTTCTCGTTGGAACAAGACATGGCGGAATAGTTATGGCTATCAGGTTTGTAGCTTCTTTTGAATCTTGGTTGACTCATATTATTGATTGATTTTTTGTTTGCATTCTCTGAGATTTAAGATTTCGTTTATAATTTGGTGGTAGTTTTTGTGTAGGCAAGATGTTTGATAAAATGTCTGCAAATGTAAAGCCAAGGGGAGGCTTCTNCTACCAATCTTTTGTTCTGTACTTCACAAGGGTTAAACATAGAAGGGCTGTCCCTTTTAGAGCTGAAAAGGACACTTAAGGATGAGTTTGGTAGTTTAAAGAACTGGAACCCTGCGGACC
>NW_019657923.1:0-354 GCF_002806865.2 Cucurbita pepo subsp. pepo
TCCTACTATATATAAATATTTAATAGCCTCTTAGTTTTTCCTATAAATATTTAATAGCCTCTTAGTTTTTCCATGCGTACCGTATATAAATATTAATATTGAATAGCCTCTTAATTTTTCCACGCCTACTGTATGATAGTCAGCCTCCATATCCAAGATTCTAGAGTCAAATAGTTAGTTTTTCCATGCCTACTATATATATAAATATTTAGTAGCCTGCTTAGTTTATCTAAGCCTACTATATATAAATATTTAGTATATATATCTCTAATTTTTATTATAAATAGTCAGCCTCGATATCCAACATTCNTTTCTGCTTAGTTTGTCTAGGTCTACTGTATATAAATATTTAGT
>NW_019657924.1:0-354 GCF_002806865.2 Cucurbita pepo subsp. pepo
GGGAGAGGATCAAGAGCTGGTCAAGAATAGGTGATTGAGCGTAGCAACGAGACAAGAATTGTTCAGAATAGCTTTCCGTTGTTGGAGAGGTTAAGTTAAGGAGTTTAATCTGGTTCAGGAGAAAGAGCGAAGCCGTGAGACCGGGGTTGGTTACGAGGCGAATGAGCTTGGCCTAGTTCAATCACTCGAATGAATCTCTTTCCTTTGATTCTAGAACTGTAAAGGAGTTAAGCGTCTTCATATTGACTCTCCCTTCTTGTTACGGGTCAGGTTCAGTAGTTCCGTATAGAAGCTGATAGNAGACTGTAAAGGTTCAAGAGTTCAATTAGTAGGAGAATAAGGTAAATGGGGTTC
>NW_019657925.1:0-354 GCF_002806865.2 Cucurbita pepo subsp. pepo
AAAGAAAAGGGGAAACTATTCCGTCTCATGTTATGAGTTTAAATTGAAATAAAGATTTTCTAGTGCAGTATATGTGTTGTACATGTATAGCTTTTCAACTTAGAACGGATTAGATATTTTCATGTTTGTTGATCGAGTTGATTCTTTGTTCAGAAATTTTCTGCGTTGTTGTTATTGATTATGTCCTCATATTAGTTATCTGTTTTGTTAATCTTAAATGTTATGTTTTCTATGAATGNATGTAGGACGTAGAGCTGCAAGCAGAAGTATCAACTCAGTGCTTTTTCGATGTAGAGATTGGAGGTGAACCAGTAGGTAGAATCGTGATAGGACTTTTTGCAGATGTTGTTCCAA
>NW_019657926.1:0-354 GCF_002806865.2 Cucurbita pepo subsp. pepo
TCAGTTGGAGAGGGAAACGAAACATTGTTTATAAGGGTGTGGACACCTCTTATAGCTAACGTATTTTAAAAACCTTGAGAGGGGAAGCCCGAGAGAGGACAATATCTGCTAGTGGTGGGCTTGGGTTGTTACAAATGGTAACAGAGCCAGACATCAGGTGGTGTACCAATGATGACACTGAGCTTCGAAGGGGTGGTGTGCCAGTAAAGACGCTGGGTTCCAAAGAGGGGTGGATTNACTTTATTTCTCGTTGCTACTTCAGAAAAAACGTCCAAGCAAGATTTCCGAGTTGGAATCTCAGGTTTGTCAGCTGCAAGAGAATCTAACCAAAGTGAAGGATCAGTTATGTTTATC
>NW_019657927.1:0-354 GCF_002806865.2 Cucurbita pepo subsp. pepo
ATTTAGATGAGATATGGATATTTAAAAAAGAAAAAAAAAATAGAATTAACAGTGTGACCTATAAAGTAAGGTAACCTAAAATCATGTACCTTAATTAAGCACCTTGAAATGGGAGCATCATGACCGTCCATTTTGAGAATCAGACGGCCCCACTTGCATGGATCCCTTTGGGATGAGCACATATACTTCATTAAATCTTTTTTTTTTCCTTTCTTTCTTAGGGTATCTATTTTGTCAATGGAGGATATACATACAGCCTGTGAACATCTGGTTCTTCCCCCCTCCTTATTTCCACTTTCATATAAACATTAATCTCATCAAAAAAAAAAAAAAAAAAAAAAAAAAAAAAAAAAA
>NW_019657928.1:0-354 GCF_002806865.2 Cucurbita pepo subsp. pepo
TTTTATTTTTATTTTTATTATTATTATTATTATTTTTTTTTTCCCCTTTTTTTGGGTGGGAGTTTTGGTGGGCTTTTGTGAATTTTGTAAGTGTTTTTTTTTGGGAGATTAGTTTCTGTAAAATTTTGCTGATTTCAATCTAATATGAGCTTCTGTTTATGCTATTATTTTTGTTTTTTTTTTGGTTAAATTACAACTTTACCCTACAAACTTTCATGGTGGTATTTATAAATTTCTTAAACTCATAAATTGTAGGCTTGTTTTATGTCTAACTTTATAATAGAGACAGTGACAGTGATNGTTAGGTTATTTAATTTTTTTTATTGGTTTTTGGAAGAATTAGTAACCCAATTT
>NW_019657929.1:0-354 GCF_002806865.2 Cucurbita pepo subsp. pepo
TGTTACAAATGGTATCAGAGCTAGACACTGGGCGGTGTGCCTGCGAGGACGTTGGGCTCCCAAGGAGGGTGGATTCTGAGATCCCACGTCGGTTGGGGAGGGGAATGAAACATTCCTTATAAGGGTGTGAAAACCTCTCTCTAATAGACGCATTTTTAAAACCGTGAGGCTGACGATGATGCGTAACGGGCNCACTAGCGGTGGGCATGAGCTGTTACAAATAGTATCAGAGTCAGATATCGGGCGGTGTGCTAGCGAGGACGCTGGGCTCCGAAAGGGGTGAATTGTGAGACCCCGCATCAGTTGGAAAGGCGAACAAAACATTCCTTATAAGGGTGTGGAAACCTCTCCCTA
>NW_019657931.1:0-354 GCF_002806865.2 Cucurbita pepo subsp. pepo
AATAAGCTTCCAGACATCTATGTTGTCCTGCAAAATAAATTGTCTCAGATAATGTGAATCTACATAGAGGATTGATCATGTCATAAAAATCTTAGTACACATTCACATACCGCACGAGATTGATCATAAATTTCGACTACGGACATCTCGTATCTGTGTGCTTTAAGATTGAAGTAGNCATACAAATTTCGTGAGAAAATTTCATCTATACACAATGGAAGTGGGAAATTAGATTGGTGAACTCACGGCATGGACGGGACCCGTTGAACCATGATGGGTCATACGATGTAATATACGACCATTAACAATGTCAATAACATATACAACCAACCAGGAATCCTCTGGGGTAGTAGT
>NW_019657932.1:0-354 GCF_002806865.2 Cucurbita pepo subsp. pepo
GAAGAACCCGAACAGAACCTATTCAAACAATGAATGAAATCTCAAACTGTAAACAAAGCCAGCCGAAAGTAAGACAAGATTCCTGAGAGTTTACAGGAAGGCAAGACTAAAGATTCATTCTCCTCAACCTTAAACCTTATACTGATTGAACTCTTTCGGTAAAGCAGCTGTATGAGAATCTCCTTTTCTTTTCCGATATGACCTTCGCTACTGAACCTGAACAAAGAAAGAAGNTTACTATTCCTTGACCTACACCTTCTGGAACTGCTCTTGATTCTTTTTTGCTTTCACTCTTGAACAGTAAATAAACTCTGGAAAGAAGGGAGAGTCAATTCCGATTCAATTCCGAACCTT
>NW_019657933.1:0-354 GCF_002806865.2 Cucurbita pepo subsp. pepo
TTTCGACGTCATACTAGGCATTTATTCGCTAGCCAAAAATCGAGCTAGTATAAACTGTTGTAAAAAGGAAGTAAAATTTTTCACCACCGACAGGACCTACCTTTAAATTTAGAGGCACAAGTACCGGGATTACCCTCAAGGTAGTCTCGATGATGAAAGAAAAGAGGTTAGTCCAACAAGGCGGATGAGCTATATTAGCATGTGCTGTAAACGTAAGGGAAAAATGGAAGACCCTAGAAAACGTGCCAATAGTAAACGAGTTCCCAGATGTATTCCTGTACAACCTACCTTGAATACTCCCTTCTCGAGTNAAGGAACTCAAGGGGCAATTGCAAGACTTACTAGATAAAGGGT
>NW_019657934.1:0-354 GCF_002806865.2 Cucurbita pepo subsp. pepo
AATAGAAATAAAACCATCTGAACGACATCCTCGCTACAAAGGGATCGCTCTTCCATCTGAGTTACATCCCCACGATTCTTACATCACAAAACTTTAAATTAATCAAAAATAGTGAAAACGAAAAAAATATCTCTGCACATTATGTCATAAATAAGAAAATATTGAATAAAAATAAAATATTAATAACAAATANTCTTACCTCTTAGCATGCTAAGGGAACGCTCTACCATCTAAGCTACATCCCCACTACTCTTATTCACAAAACTCTAAATTTTCTGTGTCATAAGAAATATGGCTATGAATAGATTCTTTTGGAGATAAGAGGTATTGATCCCCGTGCCTCTCGCATGCTAA
>NW_019657935.1:0-354 GCF_002806865.2 Cucurbita pepo subsp. pepo
AATAATATTCATTAGTCACATATTACAATTGTGAAGAAGTTCCATCATATGCATCGGACTACCGCCATCCTATAAGAAGCTATAAATGACAATAATATTCATTAGTCAGATATTGCAATTGTGAAGAAGTTCTTATCTTTTGACGNAGTTCTTATCTTTTGACGAATTCATCAAATTCCCTCTCCACAAGTAGTAGTATAGCAGTTCTTATCTTTTGACGAATTCATCAAATTCCCTCTCCACAAGTAGCAGTTCTTATCTTTTGACGAATTCAACAAATTCCCTCTCCACAAGTAGCAGTATAACTAGATTGCTTTCTTTAGACTTATAAGTCCTCTCTCTATATGTGCTTGT
>NW_019657936.1:0-354 GCF_002806865.2 Cucurbita pepo subsp. pepo
ATTTGATATGTTAAAGATTAAAATAATTGATGTGTATCATATAATTTGCCAAAAATTATCAAAAGTTCACTGTAAATAGAACCCTAGGGTTAAAGTCAAAAAGCATCAAACACTAAATACTGTGACATTTTAGGTGATATTTTGCCGAGGAAGCTAATAAGGTCTTCAAAGAGCATGTGGTCATGTCNCGGTGAAAGAAACCAGAAATTTTGATACCGGTAATTAACTACAAACCTTTGAATGAGGTTTTAGAATAAATAAGATATCCAATCCAAAAAAAAATGATTTGATAAAAATAATTTAGAGTCAAATATTTTTATAAAATTGGACATGAAATTGGGATTTCGGAAAATT
>NW_019657937.1:0-354 GCF_002806865.2 Cucurbita pepo subsp. pepo
ATAAATGGGGTTTGAGAATTTGTTGTATTTTAAAACAAAAACTCCTTATAAATGGCTGTATATGAAACACCTAACTTTTTAAGTTACTTTATTAACTTTTGAGGAATTGATTTGAGAGATGGGTTTTTAATTAGACCAAGTGATGTTTGATAATAAGATATGAAATACTTTTTAAAACAAATTATTGTTGGAAAATAATATTTGATAGAACACTCCAGACAAGTGGGCAATAGATGATAATCTAGAGATTATTTTTAGCACAAATAATTTTTACAAATATAATATAGTTTTTTTTTTTTAAATATAACTANGTGTAACGAAACATTTTTTTTTTTTTATAAGGGTGTGGAAACC
>NW_019657938.1:0-354 GCF_002806865.2 Cucurbita pepo subsp. pepo
GGACAAAGTGATAACTATCTAAAAGTAGAGTCATATCAAGTTTTGTTGAAGTTAATATTGCCGTCCAATGTGAAATAAATATGATTTGGCATAAATCGATCTTAATTGTATATTTAATTGAGTTATGTGGTAAAATTTCAGACATTTATGCGAAACCATGTGGGAGTAGCGAATTTGGAAACAAATGGGGGATGACATGGAAATGATAAATCCACGTCAGCAGTCCAAGTGGGTCATTGACTACCCAATGAGGAACATCCTATGTGTACTACTTANAAAAAGGAAGACCACGAGAAGAAGAGCCACATTTTGCGGAGAAAATCGAATTACACAGCAGTAGCTTCTGCTGCAGTG
>NW_019657939.1:0-354 GCF_002806865.2 Cucurbita pepo subsp. pepo
TTTCAACAATATTTTCTTCACATCTTCATTGAAGCATATGTAATGATTGATGTCTCTTGGTTCATATCACGTTATACTGACCTTAAATATTTCTATTAGAGTAAAAATAAGCTTCGGAAGGGAAAAAAACGCAAAGGACGCTGTCAAAATGTCAAACCGAGCCTAATACTCAATTTTTGAGCCTAGGAGTCCGAGATGCCGAGCCGAAGGTGCCGGTGTAGGCAATAGTGACTCTGTCGCTGAACTCCCCAGTAGTANGTCCGAGATGCCGAGCCGAAGGTGCCGGTGTAGGCAATAGTGACTCTGTCGCTGAACTCCCCAGTAGTAAATCTCCAACATGCATGGATACAACAT
>NW_019657940.1:0-354 GCF_002806865.2 Cucurbita pepo subsp. pepo
TTTAAACGGATTTCTAACTTTCAATATATATTAATTTTTTTTACTCAAATTTACGATTTAACCTTAATATTAAAAGATCTAATAATTTTAAATAATGAAAAAAAATAATTAATATAACATAGAGAAACAAACAAACAATAAAGTAAAATTCTTTTTACCCTTTAGAAAAAAAAAATTAAAATTTAGTCTCGATAATTTAACAAAATCTCACCAATAATCTCTATAATTTGATAAAACTGTCGGAATTAATTCTNGGTGATACTGATACAGAAGGAGGAGGAAGAAGAAGAACTTACAAGAGAAGCATGTTTATAGTCCTGAGAGGGAGGTTGAAATTCAGGAGCTTCTTGAGTT
>NW_019657941.1:0-354 GCF_002806865.2 Cucurbita pepo subsp. pepo
AATTTTAAATATGCAACTATCCCATGCACGCGCCACAGTCTGATCACGATGCCATCGTTAACCGTACATGGGAACCTTGCCTTTACCTGAAAACCAATATGGCACACGGCCTGAGTATTTCAAAGAAATACTCAATAAGTGACCCCACTATAGGGGCCATGCTAATGCAAACACATGCAATCATGAATTAGGGACCTATCTCTAATCATCTTAGGGGTGGCCTCCAGTCTCGGACAAATTGGATGTGTAGTACTTNAAGGGCGCTCGCACACCCCCTAGACTCTCTGGTCAAGCTAATCTATAGTGACATCCAGAGGTCAGCGGAACCCCTTAGTGTCATGCGCCTCATGAACA
>NW_019657942.1:0-354 GCF_002806865.2 Cucurbita pepo subsp. pepo
AATCGAAACCTAATTCGAAAACCCTAATTTGGGACGTTTGATGTACTTGCTAAAAAATCCGAGTCATGGTCGACATTTTTTGAAACTTATGTGGGAAAGTATTAGGTAAGGCTTGATGATTTAGAATAGAATGTCGAAGAGAAGGATTGCCTAAAACAGTAAAAGATTGCTTCAAATCGACCCCTAAATCTGAAACCTTATTTGGGTCTTTTGAAGTACGTGCTAAAAAAATAGAGTCACGGTCGACGTTTTTTAAACTTTTGTGGGNATCGACCCCTAATTCAGAAACTCTAATACGGGACGTTCAAAGTACGCGCTTCGAAAACCGAGTCACGGTCGACGTTTTTCAAAAAT
>NW_019657943.1:0-353 GCF_002806865.2 Cucurbita pepo subsp. pepo
CACCCCGTTCGTTACGCTCGCAACAATGAGTTCTCCAGGTGAAATAACATTAGACATTCTTCTGAAACCAAGACTTTTGATGTTATTTGAGGTACGTACAAGAATTTAGAAAGGAATTCCAATCATTCTTCTTATACGCTCGTTCCAACCCTCAACTCTTCTAGGCTCATCGATATTGAATCAATCGAACTCTAACACTTGTTACACTTTTGGAAGACGGAAGACCCTGCGTCACCAGATCGTGATTTTTCGTCAATTCTCTCCTTCGTAAATCAAATCAAGGATTTTTCCATAATGGCGAGGGCCAACCAACTATTAGAATATTAGTAAATGCTCCGGAAGTGTCCAAATCA
>NW_019657945.1:0-353 GCF_002806865.2 Cucurbita pepo subsp. pepo
AAAAAAAAAAAAATTGAAATAAACTCATTTTGGGGATTAAACTTAAATGCTCATTTTTCTCGCGAACATGAAATAAAATCGTTGTATATTTGCCTTTTAGTTCTTCAGATCAACTTGAAAAACTTCTGTTATTCAATTCTTTCAGGCTAAGTGACGAGCTCGGAGTCGGGGACCCTAATTTGACTGCTGCCGTTTCCGAAAACTTGGAGGAGATGACAAAGCGAAGGCAGATAAGTTGTGCTTAGTTTGTTTATATTTATTGTACTATAGATTCAAAAGAGAGTATATTTACCAACACTCACTACTGGACTTGAACAAACCTGTATATATGAATGCGTGCAATAGTTAGATCT
>NW_019657946.1:0-353 GCF_002806865.2 Cucurbita pepo subsp. pepo
TGCTCCCCGGTTCCGCCACAGCGCTGGCAGGGCTGCCGTACAATTTCCGCCGTACCTGCACTGTTAAATGCTGGATAGCAGGAGACCTCGCCACGGCCAAAGCAGATTGCGCACTTCACCTTTGGCGTAAATCTTTGTTCCGCCATTCTTTTGCGGGATTCTTCCAGGACTTCTTGAAATGTTTTCATGCTGCGTGCTCCATCTGACGTTTACGCAATTTCTCGTAATGGCGTGCCCGGCGCGTGAATATCGATTTCACCCGCTTCAGGTACTCGATATCGAATTTGCGTGGTGTGTTGTCTGCTTCCAGCCTCTCAACGCGTTCAAGACCTATGCGCTGAATCAGCCGAATC
>NW_019657947.1:0-353 GCF_002806865.2 Cucurbita pepo subsp. pepo
TACAATCGATTATGGTCTTTTGTACAAAAGAAGTGAAGACTGCAAGCTAGCTGGATACTGTGATGTTGACTATGTAGGAGACCACGATACCCGAAGATCAATCACTAGGAATGTGTTCAAGCTCGATTCAAGAACAATTTCTTAGTGTAGAAAAAGACAACCAACAGTATCATTATCAACTATAGAAGCGGAGTACAGAGCAACGACTAGAGCAGCTCAAGAAAATACATGGCTAAAACTCTTAAGGAAGGATTTGTATTAGAAAATTGACTATCCAATACCATTTCATTGCGACAAACCAATCTACAATTTGCCTAGCAGAAAATTCGATGTTTCATGCTAGAACAAAGCAT
>NW_019657948.1:0-353 GCF_002806865.2 Cucurbita pepo subsp. pepo
CTGAAGATAAAAATAACATGAAACAGAACCTGTTAAAGATGGAAATGCTTACAATCTGAAGAATATTCTATTCTGGATTTAAAATCCCTCTTCTTTGGTCTACATGTTCACTAGTACAAGTTACAATTTGAAGATGAAAACAACATGAAACATGAAAATATTAATTTTTACACCCTTATCTATTATAATCCAAATATAATGAACTAATTATAATTTGCACATCCAGTAAACTGAACTAAACTAAATGAATGTTTGGGTTTTACTTGTTTATAAACGAAGGAAGTGCTCAACAGTTATTTCCCAAGTTTCTTTCCTTTTGAGGCCACAAGCCATGGATTGTGAAGGAATTTATC
>NW_019657949.1:0-353 GCF_002806865.2 Cucurbita pepo subsp. pepo
TATGAAGCTGACGATGATACATAATGGGTCAAAGTGGACAATATCTGCTAGCGGTTGCCTCGAGCCATTACACGAATAAACCGGAAAAATCATAAAAATTAGTGTCAAAATTATTTGTTTAAAAAAATTAGTATAATTTAAGAAATATAGTAATTTAAATGATTGGTATAAAATTTGGAACATTCTTAAGAATAGTCAACTAGAAAATAATAGTTTGACCTAGTGGTTGCAATAATTAGTATAAACACATTTATTTGCATTTATTTTCAATTTGACTTTTATAATATATGAATATGTTTTGTTAAAACTAAAATATATAAATATTTTTTAGCCAAAAGAAAAAAAAAACGACC
>NW_019657950.1:0-353 GCF_002806865.2 Cucurbita pepo subsp. pepo
GGAGTTGTTGCATTTGGGGACCCCAAACCAGAATTGGCAGCAACACTCTGTTGAACAAATGATGGAGCAGTCATACTGCCTGTGACTACAGTTGGCACCTCAGCCAGCGCTGATGTCCATCCTTCCTGACCAATCAAAGTTGAATTTCCAATAGGAAAGCTCTGAACAGATGTGGTCAAGCCAGGAGATGATACTCTACCTACATCTGGCCATCCTTGCCTTTCTTCTGATCCAAGTGATGGAAAATCCTCGTAAAAACCAGCCTTATCGGTGATACCGGTAATGGTACTGCCTGAATGAAAGCCATTACTGTTAGGCTTATGATTATAGCTTCCACTTTTCAAGTCACCAGC
>NW_019657951.1:0-353 GCF_002806865.2 Cucurbita pepo subsp. pepo
TCATCACTACCTCAGCAATATATCAAATAGAGAAGTGAAGGAATAAAATGGTTGACTCCACACCTCCAAATTCACCGCAAACACAGATTAAATAATTCCTCAGATTAGTTAACTCCCGAAGCTAAACAACTCAAGATTAAATAACTTCACTTCTTGCTCCAAACGCCCCCTAAACGGATTAAGGCCATCCCTTCCCGATCCTAACTTGAATCTCAATTATTGCATGCTTTTGAGTAACTTTCTGTAGTCATATCGAGCCACATCGGGAAAACAAAATTCTTTTCACTAGGACCAGGCGACCGTGTCAGAAAGTAAAGAACAGAGTTCCAAACAGAACCGATTCACGGTACCAA
>NW_019657952.1:0-353 GCF_002806865.2 Cucurbita pepo subsp. pepo
GTTTAAAGTTATTTTAATCAAAATAATATAATATTTATTCTATTTTAGTCTCTAATCTTTTGAATATTATACTTTTAGTTAGGTTCAAATCTCATTTTAGCCTTTAAACTCTTAAGTTTATTTCATTCCTGATCCTACGAAATATTCGGATAAGAATGATGAACTTTTTCAACTATAAAGGTTTGAATAAGATTGGTCTTTATGGTCTCTTTAACTTTTATATTACTTCCGACACTTTGAGTTTTTTTTTTTCAAGGGTTGGGTTATATAAAGTGGAAATAATCACGACATTATACTAAAATGATAATGGTATGTTATTATATTAACTAAGAAATTAAAAAAAAAAAAAAAAA
>NW_019657953.1:0-353 GCF_002806865.2 Cucurbita pepo subsp. pepo
ATCTGATACATGGGGATGGTAATTTCAGGTTGGAGGACGTCGAGGCTCTAGGTAATAAGCATGCCGTGGACAACCCTGAAGAGGTCGCTGCTGCGGTTGACATGTGGGTCCTCTTTTCCTCTTCATATAGATTATAAAATGTCAATTTGCACTATCTATGGTCTAGAATTTTGAGTTATCTATTGGGAAACTATCTGGGTGTGAATTAGGCTCAACTGCCCCGAAACTGGTCTTCTCGGATCAAATTTTCAAGGGAAATTAAGTAAACCTATCCATTTGACCAAATTTTGCAAACCCACCTTAAAAAGATCACTAATAATTTGCCCATAACCACTTTTCTGTTCATCATCGTT
>NW_019657954.1:0-353 GCF_002806865.2 Cucurbita pepo subsp. pepo
CAGTAACTGAAGTCATGATTACACGATAAGGAACTACTCCATAGCCAGTTAACAAGAGGAACAAAATCAAATCACCGAAACGCGAAAAATCAAAACTAAGAAGTAAACGGAAGAGGAATCTCCAGTAACTTACATAGGTATTAAGCTGCCGAATGAAGCTGGAGAAGTTGTTATGCTTGAAAAACGTAGGAAGAAGAAGGCGAGCGAATTCAGGCGGATTCCATACCACAAAGCTCTTCTTCGAAGAAGTCCACGAGACGATCTTGTCGGTGGCAGATTCATCGACCATATCGTAGGTCTTGATGAGAAACGGCGCTGGACCAGCACCGCCAGTGCCTCCGCCGCCAGCAGCT
>NW_019657955.1:0-353 GCF_002806865.2 Cucurbita pepo subsp. pepo
ATCCAACCCTGAATCGGAGAAAGAAAGAAAGAGGCTTTCCTGACTGCTACATCCTTAACGGGTGAACACATTTAGCAGGGTGAGGGAGGAAAAAGCTTATTAAGTCTCGCATTCTCGTGTTTTTGGACCATATAATAAAGCTCAAAGAAAGCTACATACTCCTTACGTCTGACACTCTAGTAAGATCCCTCCCTGATATTCACTACCAGAAGGAATTTCTTCACTTACCGCCAGCTCTTATTCCCCTTATTCCCATAGTTGAGCGCGGAAACAAGAACTTCCTTTCTCTCATGACCTTTACCTTAAGCCTGCCAAATCTCCTTTCACTTGCCCTACCGCTTTCATTGCCCGGA
>NW_019657956.1:0-353 GCF_002806865.2 Cucurbita pepo subsp. pepo
ACAATTTCATTGCCCTCACCTTCAGGGTAAACTGGTCGATTGTTCTTTCACTCAGTAAAGCAGCAACGAAGAAAAAAGAATAAGATTTCCTTCAAAGACTGTAACCGACGAAGAAAATGAAAGATAAGCTTAATCACCTTAGCTTCTTTAATATTACTTTACCATCACCTATGTTCTCTTCTTTCTGTTTTCTGTAGGTAGGTCTCTTCTCTTCTTTCTTTACTTCCTTCCCCGCGATATGACCTGACTGAGCTACTTCCTGACCTGAACCAATAGATATTCTATTACCTGACCCTGAAGAAGGATTTTCTCCTCTGGTAAACGAAGAGAATGGAAGAAGAAGACATAGAATC
>NW_019657957.1:0-353 GCF_002806865.2 Cucurbita pepo subsp. pepo
GATTTCGTTGATTTCAGCGGCAGTTTTAGTTGCAGAAACGAGGAAATTGGACGAGAAACAAGAAAAGAACTGGAATCCTTTTTTGTCAACGTCATTCTTTCTGTTCTGCACTCTCCACTTCAAATAATCGCATTCCAATACCTCAAGTAGATCGTCGGCCATTGAAAATGCATGTTTGAGTTGTTTAAGCAGATCATCGAGTTCCTTATCGCTTGCCTGCTTCTCCTCGGCGTCTCGGAGTCCGGACTTGAGATTCGACACAGTCGTTTCGAGGTTTCTTAGTTCGCTTCGTATATGACAAAACTCTGGTCGGCCAGCGGCTCCAATGATCCTTCCGAGCAGATTCCCGGCCA
>NW_019657958.1:0-353 GCF_002806865.2 Cucurbita pepo subsp. pepo
GAAAGGGGACTTTATGTTACAGATTGCAGAGGACAGAGATGAAAAAAAAAAAAAGAAGTCGGCCGGCAAGCGGCAGAGGACAGTGCGACAGGCATCGGACACGCGTCAACCATCGGCTGGAGCAACGCAGCTCTAGTGAGACGATGACACGTGTCTCCTGCAAAGCTCAAGCTGAACCGCAAACCCGTGCCGAGCTAAGCCTAGCCGAGCCGAGCTGAACTGGACCGACCGACTTGCGACTGTGCAGAAGCTGACGTGCATGGTCAGCGCACTGCCGGTGCGTGAGCGCGCGTGAAACGGCCGTTTTGGCCTGCTTGCCCTCTGTTTGCCTGATTGTTGTCCTAGTTCTAGTT
>NW_019657959.1:0-353 GCF_002806865.2 Cucurbita pepo subsp. pepo
TGGAATTTAAATGAAGTCTTCTGTATTCAATGTTTATGGTATGTATAAAGATCTCGAACGTCCATGACGAGGTAAGTAGCCATTTTGCTCTTCATAATCAATGCTTGTAAACCTTAAACCAAATATGAATTAAAGGAAAAAAAAAAATGGAAGAGGTAAGTAGCCATTTTGGACTCTTCATAATCAATGCTTGTAAACCTTAAACCAAGTATGAATTAAAGGAAAGAAAAACACCAAGAACCGTGAGTTATCAAAACAAACACAACAATGGAGGTGGAGGGAATTGAACCCTGTGCCTCTCGCATGCGAAGCGCTACACCCCCTTTATAAAATAAAGGTCTTGAACGTCCATG
>NW_019657960.1:0-353 GCF_002806865.2 Cucurbita pepo subsp. pepo
TACTAAATGTAATTAAAATTTCCACAACAACTTCCAACTAACAAAGTAAAAGTAAATGAATAATTTTAAATTTCATAAAAATTTAAACAACACTCATGATTGTTTGAAAGTCAAACTTAATCTAAATGGGCGTCTAAGTCAATGCCGCCACGTCAATGCCGCCACATCATTCTAGATCATAGCCATGTCATTTTTTCGTTCAATGTTCTAATGAATTTCTACTTCAAAATATTTAATTTTTAAATAAAGAAAAAATATATAAGAATATATATTATTTTTTAAAATCTATAAATTAAAATTCCCATTAAAAGTTGAAAAAAAAAAAGGAACAAAATCAATGGCTGAGATGTATT
>NW_019657961.1:0-353 GCF_002806865.2 Cucurbita pepo subsp. pepo
CTCCAAAGAATTGACATGATAGCTATAGCATTGATCCGCGAAATCTTTGCTTTCCACTTAAAATGTGCACACAATAATTGTTACAAATTACCGTCTGCGGAGCAATGTGGGTCCCCGAAGCTGAAA
The DNA here is from genome assembly GCF_002806865.2 of Cucurbita pepo subsp. pepo. Taxonomy (NCBI): domain Eukaryota; kingdom Viridiplantae; phylum Streptophyta; class Magnoliopsida; order Cucurbitales; family Cucurbitaceae; genus Cucurbita; species Cucurbita pepo. The sequence goes on from NW_019657961.1 coordinate 127, forward strand.
ATTTGTATCAAAGAGACCCATATCGTCTTGATAAAGGAACACCAGGAGTCGATGATACATTCCTTTGAAAGGAGAACACCTTGATAATTTTAAGGCATATTGTCTAGGTACTAATACATCAGCTGCATTAAGACCATGAAGACGAATGTGTCCACAGGGTACTTGCCTTTTCAAATTGCCAAGAAGAGATGTTGTTACGTTTCACAAAGACAAGCTACCAACCATTG
>NW_019657962.1:0-353 GCF_002806865.2 Cucurbita pepo subsp. pepo
TAAAAAATTTTGTTTGTTGCATCTTGCACAAGTGGATGAAAGTTTGAAAAAGGGAATTTGCATGCGAAGTTTGGAGGGAATTGTTAGAAGATGAAGAACATTAATATCTTAGACTTTAACTAAAGTTTAAAAATAGGTGTATATTTCGCAGATCAGATTATGAATTTGAAGTTTTAATTAAGTGTGAATTGTAATGAAGACAAGAAAAAGAAGCTAAAAAAGACGAGAATTCTTCAAAATTTGCAGTACATAAACTTGCATAAAATTTGTGGAACTGTGGTCTTTACATGACAATGCATTAAACCAAATGGAAAGAAAAAATGTAAGAAAAAAAAAAAAAAAAAAAAAAAAAA
>NW_019657963.1:0-353 GCF_002806865.2 Cucurbita pepo subsp. pepo
AAAAAAAAAAAAAAAAAAAAAAAAAAAAAAACTGACAATTATGTCCTAAAAATTAGAAGTTTAAACAGTATTTAATCGAGTTAAGTGGCAGTTGAACATACCCGCATAAAGAAACCAGATAACGATGTCGGATTTGAGACAAGATAATGATCTCTGTCTGAAACTCCTTAAGACCTTGTCCAAGCCCCGGCCGACTTCGTTTCACAGCCACCTCTTTACCGCCAATAGTGCCCACATAAACACGTCCAAACCCTCCAACACCGATCACTTTCTTCTCATCAAAATCATTAGTACCCTCAATTATTTCATCAAGCGAGATCTTCAATTCAATGTTCAAATTAGGAGCAAGATCC
>NW_019657964.1:0-353 GCF_002806865.2 Cucurbita pepo subsp. pepo
ACCGACAGGGGAGGTGAAGGAGTTCAACAGCTCTCCCAAGAGGGAGAGGAGCGATGCAGCTTGACCTTAAGGGAATGGAGTGAAACAACTCGACCGAAAGGGAGAGGAGCGATGCAATGAAACCGATAGGGGAGGGGCAGGCAATGGAATTGTGAAACCGAGTTTACGAGGTGAGGGAGCGAAGACGCTCGAACATCCTTATGCACTTGGTACACTACACAACAACCCCTTAGNAAAGGCTAAGACAGAGAGGAGGTAGCCTTTTTGAAGGAGTGAAATCAGAGACAGTAAATGAATTAGCGCGGTTTTACTGAGTTAAAGAGTTAAATGACCTCTTTATTTAATAGGTAGAG
>NW_019657965.1:0-353 GCF_002806865.2 Cucurbita pepo subsp. pepo
AGTGATACCGTGAAAAACCCTATTGTTCCTAGGGTTAGACTTATGTATCTAACTACAACAATTGATATAACAAGTCCATATTTCAATTGATATAACAATTGATGAAGGAGCCAAGATCAATTCTACCATGTATAAACAATTGATTGTAAGCCTTATGTATCTAACTACAACAAGGCTGGATTTAATGTANTTTGGACTAAATGTCGAGACAGTGTGATGGACAAACGAACTTAGGGTTTCTAACTCTATGAAGCTCTAGCTTGGAAGAACTTTGGTCCATACATCAAGATAGACTCTAAAAAAAAAATGAATTTTTGTCTCCCAACACGACAAGCTATAACAAGTCCATATTT
>NW_019657966.1:0-353 GCF_002806865.2 Cucurbita pepo subsp. pepo
CTACATTGCCCCTAAGGAAATTTACCGTAAAGAAATTTATCCTAAGGTTCAAACTATGTTTTATTTCTCATGAAGAATTTATCAAGAACAGAACTAAAAGGTGTAAGTACTTACAACAAGAACGAACAAGAAAAGAGAGAGTGTGGCTAAGTACTTGCCCTTTTGTTNTTAAAAAAATGATAATTACTTATGTATAAAATAAATTTATTATTATGGAGGTGCAAGGAATTGAACCCTGTGCCTCTTGCATGCAAAGCAAGCGCTCAACCATATGAGCTACATCCCCTTTATAAAATAAAGGTCCCGAACGTTCATGAGGAAGTAAGTAGCCATTTTGGGCTCTTCATAATAAA
>NW_019657967.1:0-353 GCF_002806865.2 Cucurbita pepo subsp. pepo
TCCAGCTGCTTTACCTTATTACCTTGTGAAAGAGTGAAGAACGGATCTTGATCAATGTTTGAATAAATAGGTTCAGGAGAAAGAAAGAATACCTTTTACCGAGCCAACAAGAATAGAGAGAGATAGTTCATCCAGCCCAGCCCGAGTTCAATCAAGGAGAAGATCAAGAATAGTCTTTCCCGCCTTCAATCAATCAGGGGCAAGGAGTTTACCTCAAACAATCACTTCAATANTTGAGTAGTTCAATCAGGAATAGGAATCGGAGTTTACAATTAAAGAAGGGAAGGGAATACAGGGGAAGGAGCTTGGTGTAGGAGCAAAGAATATGTATGCTTTAATGAGTGAAAGACAGA
>NW_019657968.1:0-353 GCF_002806865.2 Cucurbita pepo subsp. pepo
CTTCTGTAATGTTCGTGTGATGAAGCTTTGAAATGACAGCAGCTACTGCAGAAAACTCCTCTGTTCTTCCTTGAAAAACTGATGAATCAATCTTCTTCACTGCTAACACCTAAAGAATTGTTTGATAGCGTTTAGTAATGGCTTATGTTCATTGTTCAAAAAAGGGGATTTGAATTACCTTCCCATCTCCATACTTGGCCTTATAAACACGTCCAATTGAGCCCTCACCAAGAAGGCGACCAGTAGCAAAGTTAGCAGTAGCAGTCTGCAAATCAGCCAATGAGTAGGAAATGACACGCANGTGAGACGGCCTGCAAGCTGAGTATCACCGGAGGGCTTGACAGCATCAAAAG
>NW_019657969.1:0-353 GCF_002806865.2 Cucurbita pepo subsp. pepo
TCCAAATCTCCTACATAAAACACTAAAAATTTTGCAACATTGCCTCCCTTAAGGCTTCAGAACTCGTCAACTTCCATGACCATTCCCGCAACTTCCACGACCTCTACCTTGAATATTTTGAGAGTAGAGTATCTTTTCATCATTTATTGATGCCTTAGTCTGAAGGCTTGATCGAGTGTCTCCTCCTTCTTTTTCTTACGTTGCTCGTGTGTCTCGAGAGAACCGGCGAGTTCATCGACTGTGAACTTCACTAGATCCTTTGACTCTTCTATCGCACGTACAACATTCTTGAAGTTGTCGGTNGTCCGTTTCGATTTAGTTTATTTGCCACGGTCTGTACGCGCGTAATGTAG
>NW_019657970.1:0-353 GCF_002806865.2 Cucurbita pepo subsp. pepo
TGCAAATATACGTTGATGATATTATATTTTTTTCTACTGATTCTTCTTTTTGGGAAGATTTTTCTAAATGTATGCATAACGAGTTTGAGATGAGTATGATGGGAGAGCTCAGTTTCTTTCTTGGACGTCAAATCAAACAACTGAAAGATGGTATCTTCCTAAATCAAGAGAAGTACGTCAAGGATTTACTCAAAAGGTTCAAGTTCAATGAAGGTAAGATTGCAAAAACTCCAATGAGCACATCTACCAAGCTTGATAAGGATGAAAAAGGTAAATGNTACTTGACTGCTAGTAACCTTATATTATGTTTAATGTATGTTTTTGTGCTAGGTTTCAATCTTGTCCTAAGGAAT
>NW_019657971.1:0-353 GCF_002806865.2 Cucurbita pepo subsp. pepo
TTGAAAGTTCGAAGTGTATTTTTGAAACACTTTTGAAAATCTAAGGGTATTTGAAACAAAGTACTAATGGATTCAATCCATAACTAAGCTACAGTGTTTTTTAACTTCTTTGAAAATGTAAGGGTAATTTTGAAACTTCGGAGAGTTAATAGGTATTTTGCTAGAGAAAGTACAAAGTTTACGAGCCCAAATCAAGCGAAAAATTCAACTCAAGAGCAATGAAAATGCTCATATACATAAANGAGATGTCTTCTCTCTTTTTTACCTCCTTTAGTCATTTCCTTTTCCTCCATTCCTTTCCTATCCGTCTTACTAATGCACGAAGAAATGTTCAAGAGAGCACTGAAGCACCA
>NW_019657972.1:0-353 GCF_002806865.2 Cucurbita pepo subsp. pepo
GAGAGAGAAGATATGATCCAAAATTTTGAGTCAGATTCTTCTCCTATATTCTATCCATTTCAATTTTGTAGGAAGATTTTCTAACTCCACAAATTTTTCTTACCATTCTATCTTTTTAAAACTTTTTTGATTGATGATGTTACTATTTTTACAAAACGCGTACGCTATGAATATGAAGATGATGATGATCATCATGCCTTGCATAACACTCGAGATTTGCTAACTTACGAAGGTCTGGCTATGGACAATTAGCCCGACTATGGTTGGTCCATGGGGCNTACTAGAGGCCACCCCTATGATGGTTTTAACGGAAGGTCCTTAAGTATGAGTTGCATGTGTTTGCATTTTGTGAC
>NW_019657973.1:0-353 GCF_002806865.2 Cucurbita pepo subsp. pepo
ATTTTGATATTTTTTATTTTCACTATTATTGATGATGGAAATTTTAGGGTTTGTTGATATAAAAATCATCGGGATGTAGCTCAGATGGTAGAGTGCTCGCTTTGCATGTGAGAGGTATGGGGATCGATACCTCGCATCTCCAAAAATAAGACTATCTATTATTAAATATATTATTTCTTTTCAATTTTTCCTTATTCATGACATGTTGGGTAGCAATATTTTTTCATTTTCACNGTTTTGTGATGTAAAGATTGTGGAGATGTAGCTCAGATGTTAGAGTGCTTGCTTAGCATGCGAGAGGTATAGGGATCAATACCCCGCATCTCTAAAAGAGAGAAACTATTTTTTTAAGT
>NW_019657975.1:0-353 GCF_002806865.2 Cucurbita pepo subsp. pepo
TGGACTATTGTAACAAATCAAAGCAGACAATATCTATTAGCAGTTGACTTGGGGTGTTGTAACCGGAAAACCCAAAAAATATTTCTTAGGGGTGAGATTAAAATGATATATATATATTTTTTTAATTCTTTCCATCCTTTGAAAGAAATAAAAACTTGATCCCAATTCATTACTTGCATCCCTTTTGTGGTCTTTACACTAAGTTTGTAAATGGTAATCTTAGTGTATTAAATTCATAACATCCCATTGTATTTCTAAAATTCATATTAGCAANGACAAACCTCATCCCATCAAACCATTTACAATACAACGTAATCGCAAACAAACTTAGTCTCCACTTGGCTTTCATTATT
>NW_019657976.1:0-353 GCF_002806865.2 Cucurbita pepo subsp. pepo
GCTTTTCATTTTTTGATAGGAGTAGGTATGCTCGTCAAAGCTGTAGCTTGCTATCTACTAAACGAGTCTTCACTGCCCGTCCTCTATCTTATTGAATCTTCAGTCAAGTTCAGTCAAATCAATGAAGTTCACAGCCTAACCTCGGTTGTTTGAAGCTTTGCCAGGAAGCGGCCGACTTGTTGAAGCTTTGCTTCCCCTAATTCCAAAACNTTAGGGTGTAAGGATCTGATCATATCTCAAGACTGAAACACCTGTGCGGGGGTAGGGGCGGATTGTGAATCCACCATGCGTGGGTTCAATCCCCATCGTCCACCCATCAATAAATAGACCATTTGTTATGGAGACACAAGACA
>NW_019657977.1:0-353 GCF_002806865.2 Cucurbita pepo subsp. pepo
ATTCATGTCATATCGTTTTTCATCCTTCAATTCTCAAATCAATACATATTAGTCAATTTAATGACTAATATGAGGTGTGTGACACATCCCAGAACTCCACCAATCAATACATTGCATAATCAAATATAAAAACATTAATTAGTCAATTTAATGACTTTTATTTTTCCTTTTTTTTTGTACTCTTAATTTAAACTTTATTCTCCACTTGCAACCATAAAATGTCAAAACTTCAAGATTTGACCCATTCAAAAACATTATATTTCCTTTATTGTTCATTCTTAATCAATCCCAAAAAANACTTCAAGATTTGACCCATTCAAAAACATTATATTTCCTTTATTGTTCATTCTTAA
>NW_019657978.1:0-353 GCF_002806865.2 Cucurbita pepo subsp. pepo
TGTTTTCTCTTTAAATGATAGACCGGGTTTCTTCGCCAACTACATGACACTCTGACTATTTCTGTTAAGAATATCTTCGTGCTGCTTCTTGCCCATTCTTCCAGATAGTCAGTCATCCATATTGTCTTCTTTCCAGCTTCAACTATTGCCACGTACTCAATCTCAGTACAACGCATTTTTGAAGCCTAGACGTCCCATCATCCATGGCTTGCTCCTACTTGGTTGTATCCTTCAACTGTAGGGTCTCATGAAAGAGTTGTGGTTCCCTTTCATCAGCAACAGATAGTGTAATGAAGGTACATACNTCACTGCTGATTATCTGCTACAAGATCACTTGGTGATTTTCTCCGCAA
>NW_019657979.1:0-353 GCF_002806865.2 Cucurbita pepo subsp. pepo
GTGTAGGGTATATTCTTGATTTACCTTAAAGTTCTTGTGAAGCTTTTTACAAAATCACAAGTTAAAAGACAACGACGACGAACCTAGGTCTATTAGTCAATTCAAAGACAATTTCTTTTTCCATCTTATGGATAATAATAGTTCAACTAAATCCATATTATGCAAAGAAACAAGTTTAGGACTCATAAAAACAACTACCTAAATTATGTCCTAANATAATTACACAAAATTTTCCCTAAATCCATGAACTCTGTCCAATTAGTCAATCCTAAAGATTGTAACTAACTAAAGTTCCCCTTAACTAACTAAAGTTCCACATGAAGTAATTTAAAGTTCCCCTTAACTAACTAAAG
>NW_019657980.1:0-353 GCF_002806865.2 Cucurbita pepo subsp. pepo
GCCAGAAAATCGCGCAGGAGTCGAGCGAAGAGGATGAAGTCTGCCCCGAGATCCAGATCCGGAAACCCGAACCGAGCACCATCCCTTCGGTCGGCCCAGAACCCACGTTACCTGCAGCCCAAACACCCGGCCTTCACCCCGCNCATCACCGCGCGGCCCGTCACCCGCGTTCGGCCCGAGACCCGCGAGCGACCCGTTAACCCGCGCCTCGACCCGAGATGCCTGCACACGCGTCGCACTCTTATTGTGCCACGTGTCACGTCTGCAGTGCGGCTCCTATCGGCTCAGGCGGCTTCATCGGCTCGCAGCGGCTATTCGGCTCGGGAAACCTGTTTCCAGCCCGATTGACACCG
>NW_019657981.1:0-353 GCF_002806865.2 Cucurbita pepo subsp. pepo
GATAACTTTCACACCATTCAGGTGTGGTGGATTAATCAAATGAATTAATCAAACATTCTCAACGAGCCTTGAGTATTTCTAGAATACTCAGTAAGTAACCCCCTATCGGGGTTATGCAACAATCACATGCAATGAAATGATGGGACCTATCTTTCGTTTCGTTTCGTTTTCCCTACGGTGTAATCCTAACAGGTAATCGTGGACGTGTACCATATACTCTACACGCAGCCCATACGTGCGAGTATGGGCTNCCATGCTTAGGGAGTCCTTATACCGAGACCCGTTAAAACTAGAACCGTCACGACAGCGCTATGCAGGACATAACGATCGTTGTCCTGCCATTGGATGTACGC
>NW_019657982.1:0-353 GCF_002806865.2 Cucurbita pepo subsp. pepo
TAAAGGCAGGACAGAAGCATCACAACTCTGAGACCCCTTGCACCACTACATTTTTCATATAAAGATAGGATGGAGGCATCGGAACTCTAAAGCCTCTTGTGAAATTTTTCATATAAAGGCCGGACGAAGGCATCTCAACTCTGAGACTATGGCACAAGCCTTGTGCTACAACATTTTTCATATAAAGCCAGGGTGCCCCAGGCTAATGGAGGCATCGCAACTTTAAATTAAGTGAAAATTCAAGGTTGTTACATGAGCTATCCCAATAATTTTTTACACATTATCCTTATTTTAATAGCATATNCTTGCGGAGAGAGACTATAAATACCTACAAATTATTATGTAAAAGGCAG
>NW_019657983.1:0-353 GCF_002806865.2 Cucurbita pepo subsp. pepo
TATAAATGGATCGTTGGGCTTTCTCGTCTAAAGACAGGAGGTGATATGAACCAAGAGACATCAGTAATACAATATACTTCAATGAAGATGTGAAGGAAAATGTTGTCAAAATTATCAAGCAATTCATGCCACATTGAAGAGGAATGAAGTTTGATTGTTATAAATCTTGGGTGGGTTACAATTTAGAGTTATTGTATTTTAAGACATTTTATTTACTTTAGGTTACANTACAACTCTTGGAATGCCTTTACTAGTTTGATTTTGAGGCTATATAAAGCCATGTATGTTGTATTTGTAAGGGAGGCTTGGAAAATATAAAAGAAGCATTTGTGCTTTTCTTTAGCCAATGGCTA
>NW_019657984.1:0-353 GCF_002806865.2 Cucurbita pepo subsp. pepo
TCCCGCGTCTTACCACCTGGAACACAAGGGCTATTCGCTCATAATCCAAATCCTTCTGATTTTGCTTATCCTTCTCCTGGTTTCTGCAGTATCGATTTTAAAGATCGAGAAACTCCTCTTCCCTCACAAAAATTGAGTGGCTCTGATACCATTTACTAGCTTAATGACTTGAGCTCTTACGATTTATATGAGCTCTATCATCCTAGCTTACATAAAATACATAGTTAATTAATACATAAGTGTTTACATATTTTCACATATCTTTACATAAAGGACATATTACATGAAAAGAAGGNATGCCAAAAGAAAGATAATTGAATGGAATATGTCAGGGAACATATTCCATTCACGGA
>NW_019657985.1:0-353 GCF_002806865.2 Cucurbita pepo subsp. pepo
GGAGTTTCTTGAGTATCCGCTATAACATCACTCTGTGAATCCTTGAGCAACTCAACATCGACTCCCACTTGCTTCACCTCTGGTTTCTTAGCAAGAGTCTTCTAGCCTATGAAACCTCCTCTGGAGTTTCAGCGACGCTTCCGGCCGACGCAACCCCCTCTAGAGCTTCAGCGACGCTTCCGGATGACGCAACCCCCTCTGGAGCTTCAGCGACGCTTCCGGACGACGCAACCCCCTCTAGAGCTTCAGCGACGCTTTCGGACGACACAACTCCCTCTAGAGCTTCAGCGACGCTTCCGAACGACNACAACTCCCTCTAGAGCTTCAGCGACGCTTCCGAACGACGCAACCCC
>NW_019657986.1:0-352 GCF_002806865.2 Cucurbita pepo subsp. pepo
CAGGATACCAATCAGTCACTACTAAGACATGGTAAGCTAACATTAAACCTAAAAAGCAATAAGGTTGGTTCACATGTGGTCGAGTAAACATCTTTATTTTCATTATTCATTTCCCATTTTATTATACTTTCATTATTAAAAAATAAAATAAAATATTTCCTACCAAATTCATTGTTGCATTGTTTTAAAAAAAAAATTAAATTAAATTAAATTAAAATTTGGGTTAGATTATAAAAAGGGGGAAAAAAAAGGCATGTAAAGGAATCTTAAATATAAAAGGCAAGAAAGAAAAGAAAGTGTTAAAAAGGCTTTATTTAGTAACATAATAATAATAAATAAATAAATAAAAAGG
>NW_019657987.1:0-352 GCF_002806865.2 Cucurbita pepo subsp. pepo
AATTTGTACGACTTGGATTGGGTTGAGTTCAAATAAATAAAATTTTTATAGATTGAGTTAGTTCCCGTGTTCATCTAAAATTAGATTGGGTTGAGCCAAACTATACTTGCATACATATATATATAATATATATATATTATTTACTCTTCATCTACTCTTAAAAATAATATTTTAATAATTGAATGTTAATTTTTTTAAATATATATTAAAATTGAGTCGTAAATGGTAAAAAAAATGTTTGAAAAAAAAATGAGTTGCAATTATATGTATATATTTATTTATTTTATTATTTATTCTTCTAACTATTCTTAAAAAATAATATTTTAATAATTGAAAGTTAATTTTTCAAAAT
>NW_019657988.1:0-352 GCF_002806865.2 Cucurbita pepo subsp. pepo
TGACCTCTTCAAATGCAAAATCTTTTTCTATCAAAATATCTCTCACTGCCAAAACTAAATCTGAATCTTTTGTTTTTTTTGTGTTTGTTTTTGCCGAGAGGAAATTCTGATAAGTTAAATCGTTTAACCCTTCTTCTTTAGTTTTGTTTGCTACCTTTGGTTAGCAATTATTTTGGCCAATTTAATCGATTCTATTTTTTCCTATTGATCGTGACGATTTAGAGGTAAATTGCTAAATAAAACTAAATAATGGGATAAAAAAAAAAGGAAAACGAAAGAATTGGATAAAAATAGGAGATCTCAGATATAACTACAGAGAAATCTCAAATCTCTCTCCCATGTAAATTTTGAT
>NW_019657989.1:0-352 GCF_002806865.2 Cucurbita pepo subsp. pepo
CAAACAAAAAAAGTAATAAAGGAATCAAAATAAAGGATTAATATTCAAATTATTCAATGAAGACCTGATGATGAGGATTGCCACTCGATGGCCAAAGTGAAGCAGCTTGCAGGTAGTAACTTGAAGCTGCAGTATACTCCCGATTTTTGGAATCGCCTTCCCCATATAAGCCTTTGTAGCGTGCAAGATCACCCAAGTATATCAAACAACGATGACAAGAAATGAGACCTTTCTTCATGTCAGCAAACTTCTTTCCATCTTTATCTGTAGCCATACGGTTGTCTGCATCCTCCAAGAAAGAACCCAAAGGGAGCCCATATTTTGCTCTGATTTTCAATATTAAATCATGGTA
>NW_019657990.1:0-352 GCF_002806865.2 Cucurbita pepo subsp. pepo
TAAATCAAATTTATTATATTATAATATTTTACTATTACATTAAAAAGGTAAAGTAAAAAAAAAAGACTGAAACTTTGGATTGATTGAATCTTTTATTCGAACCGTCGTAATTGAGTTATAACCTAATTCAGTCAGACTCGAAAATTACACTATTGGATTAAGTTAAGTTATTAAATTATTTTTTAAATTATGTTTAAAAAATTTAATTATATACCATACCTGTCATATTAATAATTAAAAAAAATCATAAAATTTAAATATTGAATATTCATAAATTAAAAAATATGAATAAAAAAAAGTTTGATATTATCTTATCGGAAAAGAATAAGGATATGTACAAAAAAAAAAAAAA
>NW_019657992.1:0-352 GCF_002806865.2 Cucurbita pepo subsp. pepo
AAATGAAATGGGGTTTAGTAAAAGTTGAGAGAAGAACACGAAAACCAAGAGAAAAACAAGTGTAATGGGGAGAAGGGTATGGATTTATGAGCAAAAGGCATGGCTAAAAGGAAGGGATTGGGGCTGCCTCGCTTGGCTCTATCAAAGTCTTCTCCTGGTTGGCTTTGTTCATTTCAATGGCCGCCAAAAGGGTTGAGGTTAAATAAAAGGCACATAAATTACAAACCCACGTTTTGGGTTGAATTACTTTACCAAACAAATCAAACTTTTCCATTCTTTTTAATTGGGATTTTAATGAATATGCTTCAACAACACTAAATTAAATATAAAAAACAAGATTATATTCTCTTTT
>NW_019657993.1:0-352 GCF_002806865.2 Cucurbita pepo subsp. pepo
ACTTGGTCTTCATTTTCCACTATAACCTCAAAATCTGTAGCCTTTATCCTACAAAGCAAATTTGGCAAACTCAAAATATACAACCAAAGAACTGCAGGCCAGAAGATCAGCAAGAAATGCAAGTTGGTGAGCAAAAAAGCAGAATACATACACATCAAACGATCCAGTTGCAGAGGCTGATGGGTTCCACACGAGGTCCCAGTACCTGCATGCATGGAACATGTCCTTAGGTTGCATATATTTTTTAATCAACGAAGCATTGGTCAAATTAACAAGCCAATAGGAACACCTACTGACTTATATGAAGCAAGTTTTTCGTTCATAATATACCCTCTGTTAGATTCGTCATTGA
>NW_019657994.1:0-352 GCF_002806865.2 Cucurbita pepo subsp. pepo
TTTGTGGGCAATCCGATTCTTGAGGTGAAATGAAGAAATTGAGGAGTTATTATATGCATTTCAGACACCCACCGAACATGGAGCGGCGATGGATCTTCCTCTTGGCAATAGGCTCCATGGTATCTCTGTTCCTTCTGTTTCTTTCATTGATGACCTCGCCGGGAGGAACCTCTCTGTTTCCGTTTTACAAATCGCTGGCTGTTTCTAGTTCGTTCTTTGTTGAATCGAAGCTTCATCCGGTTCCAGTTTCATCGCTCCCTCCGCCGCCGCGATTCGCGTACCTAATTTCGGGTTCAATCGGAGAGGGCAACATGTTGAAACGGACGCTTGAAGCTTTGTATCATCCGATTAA
>NW_019657995.1:0-352 GCF_002806865.2 Cucurbita pepo subsp. pepo
AAAGAAAATAGGAAGTTGTTTCAATACTTCGAATCTGTAACTTTTTGTTGTAAAATGTGGAGTATTCAGTATTTAGGAACAAACGATACAATCCAGTGCTCAATTTATCTGAAGAGGCATAAAAATCTGAACAGATCAAGCCCTGCAATGGCTATTTCTAGTCGATCTGGGTTCTTGAAAATTGAATTAATTCAAAAAAATCAGCAAATGCATGGCTCCTAAATTCAATAGCATCTTTTGTTAGAGCCACCGAAGAAAATTGATCAAAGGTGAATGTATGCTACTTGATGAACCCTTTAATCTACTTTGGAACCCTAATCTTCTACTTTGGCCCTTTTAAGCATGCATGTCC
>NW_019657996.1:0-352 GCF_002806865.2 Cucurbita pepo subsp. pepo
TGAAAAGAAGAATGGAATTGCTGAATTGTGTTGTTGGTTTGAATGATGGTGCTTTGCAGAAGGGATTCGTGTACCGTGAGAACCACAGGTCACCAGGATACTACGATGGACGCTACTGGACCATGTGGAAGCTGCCCATGTTTGGGTGCACAGACCCCGCTCAGGTGGCTGCTGAGATCGAGGAGGCCAAGAAGGAATACCCCAACGCATTCATCAGGGTCATTGGCTTCGACAACGTCCGCCAAGTCCAGTGCATCAGTTTCATTGTCTACAAGCCTGCAAGCTACTAAGTCCATCCCCACTCCACGCTTTTGCTTCAGTTGGGTTTCATCAAATTTCTTTTTCCTTTTTT
>NW_019657997.1:0-352 GCF_002806865.2 Cucurbita pepo subsp. pepo
AATTCCACAAAAGAACACTGTGAGAATGCCACTCAAATCTAGTAACTGCACAGAATATCCACCAAGGAAAAGTAAAGATGGTAATTGCCAATGTCTCTTAAGCAACTAGTGTTTGATCTAGTAATACAAAATACTTACTTCAGCCAGCATATACGAAAGATACGCCATGAGTATCATAAGAGCGACCTCACGATCTGTCGAGTGCCTGAATTTTATCAAAAGTTACTCCATCAAATTCCTTGTGAATAGATATGCAATTATACTTCCCAAACACGTGCGTGCCAAAAAGAAACGAAAAGTATGGATCCTGAACTCGATCTGAGTGTTCTCCATTTTTATTTTTAAACTAACG
>NW_019657998.1:0-352 GCF_002806865.2 Cucurbita pepo subsp. pepo
ACCAAATCTTTCATTTCCTCCATTAAATTTTCCCTTTTTACAATTATTTAGGTTAATGTTAACTTTTTCCTTCTAAAACTAAATTATAATTTTATAATTAGTATTTATATTAAGCGGGTTATAAGAGAGGTGAATTAATTAATCTTTAACAATGGTAGATATTTTGACGAGTCTAACTAATAAAAAAAATTGTGGTTGGAACTATGAAACTTCGAACATAGAATTGAAACTTTCACGTATTCTTTTTTCAATTAAATAATTAAAATGATTGATTTTAAGAATTTTAATAATGAATATTTTCTAAGTCACAGAGCATATAACATGAGAAACAATTTTTAGTAGGATTTTATTT
>NW_019657999.1:0-352 GCF_002806865.2 Cucurbita pepo subsp. pepo
GGTCACAGACAAGCCACTTCCCGGTCGTTACGAATGGGAGAAATTGGACGATTAGATCACGAAATTCACTCAATATATCAGGATTCCGGACCTATTTTTCTCGATGTTCTCAGGTTATGTTGTGCTTATAATTGGTAGATAGTCAGATCTTAGTTTCTGTCACCCTTTTACTTGTAAAGAAGTAGGGCTGTACTAATGGCTGTAACATAACAAGAATTTGAATTACACAGCAAATAGGACTCAAGGCCTGAGGGCGCAGGGTGTATGGATTGGTGTAGGATTTAGGCCTTTGGGTAATCTGGGTAATTAGGTGAATGTGTGGGGTACAGAAATTTACTTAGAATTTTTTTTT
>NW_019658001.1:0-352 GCF_002806865.2 Cucurbita pepo subsp. pepo
CTTGGACAAGCATGACCATGACACCGAGGACGCGCATAACCCCTAGGAGCGTGGCTTACTCACATGTATACTTGCACATCATAGACCTTCTAGCTGCGTGAGGAGTGCGTGGTGAGCTCCTTCTCTCCCATTTGACATGCGTTCCACTGTTATTCGTCTCGATTTCGATACTAATCTTATTTTAACTTGAATTAGGACTTACGAAAGAATTTCAAAGAATTTGGAGCTCATAGCAAGTAGAAAACCAAGCTTGGGAAGGCACGTGTCATCCATTTAAATCGCCTTTAAGACTTTTCACAAGTAATACTTTTGGGGGTCGCTAGAACGTGCTAGCATACAAGTATATCTTCCC
>NW_019658002.1:0-352 GCF_002806865.2 Cucurbita pepo subsp. pepo
TCAACTAAAGCTGACCAACAATCCACCCTAGTATCCTGAATCTTACTTATAAGATGCTGATCTGACATTGCAAACTCCGAGTCTATTGTGGGAATTAATTATTAACTGATTAGTTTTTACCATTTGTAACTCAATCAGTTATCGAATGCTACAGGAAATCCTGTAAACCTTTGTAATAAATTGAATTAATTAGATTTATTCCTGATTTTCTCTTCGGTGCACTCTCGATATTTTTGCTGACATCATCCCCATAGATAAATACGCGGTAATGTTAGTACTATACTCTCCCTCAGCGAGAACAACTGCGAACTTCCGCTCCTCGCTCACAGCAGACATTAACCTGCACATCGTC
>NW_019658003.1:0-352 GCF_002806865.2 Cucurbita pepo subsp. pepo
TCGCATCCATCTGCTTAGCTTTTGTGGGGTTATATGTGAAATGAGTTGATGAATTTGACTTGGGTATGTCTAATTTGGCTTCTTCAGGATTCTATTGGATTGGCTCATTGGCATGTGGCGTTGGATGGCCTAGAGGAGCTTTACAAGCACTTTTATAATCTAAAGCTCTGAATCATAATCATTGCATCTGTGGTCAAATTTGGTTATCGGGATGGGTTGTGAGTGTTCGAAGTTCGCAGATTGTTGTTTTGGTTCAGAGGAAACCAAACCAGTTGCTAGTGTTCCAGAAGATGGTAATAAGTTTGTGCATTTTAGAGGTTCCTGAGAATTCTAATGCTCATGTTTTCATGTT
>NW_019658004.1:0-352 GCF_002806865.2 Cucurbita pepo subsp. pepo
TTTTTGGCCGTTCGGTAGGGAAATGAACGAAACGTCACGGTGCCACCAATTGATTCAAAGATTTCTTAGAGAATAGAAGGGGAAAAAAGTTTGATTTGGTTTCTGAATCTGAAATGTGCAGACCCACAGACAGGGTTGTGTTCTTAGAGATTTAAAGTATTCTAACCGTATCAGACAAGAAAACTCCTCGTTTAAGGATATTGAACTCTAAAGCAATAGCATATGAACAATTCATTCATTCCACCAGAAATCATCAAAAACTCACAAGGAAAAGAATCTAAATCTTACCCAGATGATCGAAATCGAGTTCTCCAAGCAATCGATCACGTACTTCGAAGAACGAAGCGGGGGC
>NW_019658005.1:0-352 GCF_002806865.2 Cucurbita pepo subsp. pepo
GTGAAGGTTGTTAAGTTGTTTGCGTTTTGTGTATATATATATAGATGGATGCTTCTGCTTTCACTCTTAGCATAATTTTGACAAATTTTTGTTTATTTTTTATTTTTTAATTTTAGTTTGGTTTTTTAAAAATTGACGATTTTTACCATTTCTTATGAAAATCACATATATTTGTAAATTAAGGAACAAATCTAATCATAATTTCAATATACCTTTGTCACTCAAAATAAAAAAATATTATTAAATTAATATAAAATATTTATTGAACTGTCCAGTTACCAAAATAAAAAATATTATTATATTAATATATCCCGCCAAATCAGTAATTAGCAATTTAATTGTAATATTCAAA
>NW_019658006.1:0-352 GCF_002806865.2 Cucurbita pepo subsp. pepo
ATTGAGCACTTCCACCAAAGAAGTCGTGGGTGGACGAATGAACTGAATCTGAACCATGGCGTTCACAGCAATATCTTCTTCAATGCCGTCTAGTGCTTCTGTGCGCTCAATTCTCTCCTCCCAGTGCATATCAACTCCCACCACTCCTTCACAGAAATCCTCATCTCTCTCGTGGGCATCTTCATTTCCGTCCATTAGCCTATCTAGAGGCTCCCCTTTTGTCTCCTCGAATCCCGCGCATGCCAAGGTAAAATTTCTTTACTGGCAGCCTATTCAATTCCCTGTTTATTCCGGAGGATATCTTATTTCCATTTTTAAGTTTATGATTTATCTGTTGTGGACCACGAATTTC
>NW_019658007.1:0-352 GCF_002806865.2 Cucurbita pepo subsp. pepo
AAATAATTATTAAAATATTAAAGGTGAAAATAGATTTTTTTAAGTAAAAATGAAATTTAAACTTTTAAAAAATTGTCAAAAATAAACCTCTTTGTCTAATTTGGTGTTTTGTTTACCCAAAAAAAATTATTTTTTCTTTAAAAATTAATTTTAAAACAAACAAATAAACTGATATTATTAGNACAAATAAACTGATATTATTAGAGACGGAAGAGTTTGAGATATTTAACCCAATTCATAAAAGTTGAGTTCGGTTGGATTATTTTTCGATTTGAGTTGAGTTAAATTTTTTAAAAATCGAGGTAGGTTCATGGATTAACGTTTTTTTGGTTGAGTTATGACCAATTCCAAA
>NW_019658008.1:0-352 GCF_002806865.2 Cucurbita pepo subsp. pepo
GAATCTGTGCAATACCTCGAGACTAATATTGTAATAGCTCAGATCCACCGCTAACAGATATTGTCCTCTTTGAGCTTTTCCTTCCGGGCTTCCTCTCAAGGTTTTAAAACGCGTCTCTTAGGGAGATGTTTCCACACCCTTATAAAGAATGCTTCATTCCCCTCTCCAACCGATGTGGGATCTCACAATCCATCNTTAACTTCCATGGTCATTCCAGCATTCACTATCATTTGTCCTCGCTGGCACACCGCCCGGTGTCTGGCTCTAATACCAACTATAATACCCTTAATTTTGTTACCTTAATTAGAGAACGTCATTACATGCATACTGTAATTAACATATCCGGACATTG
>NW_019658009.1:0-352 GCF_002806865.2 Cucurbita pepo subsp. pepo
AAGCACAAAAAGAAAGATCAGGCATCTATCAATTTCTTTCCATCCTCTTTGTCGAGACGTAGCATGTCTACAAGGGTCGTTCCCGATCGATTCAACCTCAGAAGATTCGTCAAAGCAAGCCATTATGCGTAAACATATTATCATTGATAGCATCAAGTAGTAAACTAAACATTTGACACTAGGGGTTTGACCATACATGCAAACACAACAAAGAAAAGAAAGACAGNGCTACTTTGCGTTTACAGACAGACAAATGAAATGACTTAATGAAAATCCTAGGATGACCTCTCATCTATGCCCGTTCTCTTGCGGTATGTCTTTGGATGGAGTATCTTTGTTGATACAATTTTAG
>NW_019658010.1:0-352 GCF_002806865.2 Cucurbita pepo subsp. pepo
GATCGAACATGGTTTACTTGTCATTTTCACAAAGGCAAAGGGATTCTTGGCAAAAGTGAAGCGGACACGAAATAGGCTACATACAATTAGCCTAAAAACATCGAAACCAACATGTCTACTTGGTAAGTTGTCTGAAGATTCTTGGTTGTGGCATGCTAGATATGGGCATTTGAATTTTGAGGCTTTAAGAAACCTGTCTACGAAACAAATGGTGAAAGGAATTCCGCACGTTGAAAGGATCAAACAAGTTTGTGATAGTTGTGTAATCACTAAACAACGAAGAACACCATTCCCACAACANTTGCATGGCAATTTGTGTGGTCCAATTACTCCAACAACTCATGGAGGTAAT
>NW_019658012.1:0-352 GCF_002806865.2 Cucurbita pepo subsp. pepo
ATGGGATTGCTGCCCTAGGGTATCAAATAAAGATTGATAACAGATTCATGAGCAAAATAACTACGACAAGAAACGTAAAAAGGTCACCGGCCCTTAATTGATCATAACGATATCGTGGAAATGCTGCACGGACCCATATATATAGAAAGAGAAAGAGAATCACCTTGATACTAAACCAGATCGAGCCCGGGATCCTCTTGAAAATAGGAAGATCTANTATCATCAGAACACCCAAAGAAACAAGCATCAGTTCCCCAGCTAACTATAATCGTAATGAAAATAATCTGTCAAGTCTTTTAGCCTCATGTCAGTAAATTAGCCAAACATTACATATACAGAGCGATCCTTTCAA
>NW_019658013.1:0-352 GCF_002806865.2 Cucurbita pepo subsp. pepo
TAGCATCACACATCAACTCAAATGGTGAATTCCAATCGGGTATTGACATTATAGGAGCTGTGGTCAGTGCTGTCTTTAATGCTTGGAAGGCAGTCATGCATTGTTTGTCAAAAACGAATTTTCTATTTGACTCCAACAAACTACACAATGGTTTTGCAATCTTGGAGAAATCTTTAATAAACCTCCTATAAAACCCTGCATGGCCCAAAAAGCTTCTTATACCTTTAACTGACGTAGGTGGATTCAATCTTTCAATAGCTTCTATCTTGGCTCTATCAACNTTATTGACCATAAAATGACATTTTTTCCATTTCAGTACAAGATTTTTCTCTTCACATCTTTGTAGAACCTT
>NW_019658014.1:0-352 GCF_002806865.2 Cucurbita pepo subsp. pepo
ACTTGGAAATTTAGAAGACGTAAGAGGACGACTTATCGTCTCGCTTTAACTTGGTACAGTTCACAAGCCACCCGAGGAAAAAAAAAATATTATTATTATTATTTTAATTTGTGTAGATTTTTTTAATGAATAAAATAAGATAATAATACTATAATTTATCTAAAATAGTTCGATGAATAAAATATTAATTACAATTTTAATGCTCCATAACTCAATTTTCACACATAATTGTTAAGCGAAAACAAATGATTTAAAATNTTAAAACTTTTATTATTATTATTATTATTATTATTATTATTAAAGTCTACTATATTTAACTCTATGTGACAAATTTTAATAAAAAAATAATTAT
>NW_019658015.1:0-352 GCF_002806865.2 Cucurbita pepo subsp. pepo
AGAAAATCGGTGCCTCACGCGCCCCCACGCGCGACACGCGCCGTGGAGGGTCATTACGCGCGTGTGCCCCACGCGCTGCTCCCCACGTAGCCGCAGGTCAGAGGCACCTAGTCGGGCGCTTCACGTGCGGCGCGGGTCAGGCCGGCCAAGTCTGCGTGCCTGATGCGTGTCCTGCCGGGTGAGGTCATGCCTCACCAGCCGGTGATCAACATGTGTCGATCACCGGTTCCGCCGCTCTGCTCTGTTGCCGACCGACGCGTGGCGGCCTCCACCCTCTCTCCTGCATTTTTTTTCATTNTTTTTTTATCTTTCAATTTGTAATCCGATTCGACAAATTTTCTTCACGAACCTT
>NW_019658016.1:0-352 GCF_002806865.2 Cucurbita pepo subsp. pepo
TTAAAGAAATTTAAATTAAATCCATTTATAAACTAAAATTAGTATAATTTAAACAGAGTAAAAGAACAAACATCCAATTGGGTTCTGACACGTCTGAAAACTCCGTAATTCTATCCAGTCCATACATTCTACTACCGGCTGTTTAATTAATTAAATACTTTTGAATAAAATTGAATTTAAAAATAACTAACTCGAAAAATGGGGCTCTCTTCAAGTACCGAAGCCTCGTAACTGTAATGTCTAAACTTTTAATGGGCCTCTTAAGATGGGCTTCCATTTGGGCCTCCAACTACTTGGGCTCTGCNAATAACATTTATTTATTTATTTATTGTGTGTTATTTCAACAGCTGCA
>NW_019658017.1:0-352 GCF_002806865.2 Cucurbita pepo subsp. pepo
TGATTCATTCAAATACATTAACCCGGCAAGAGTTGACCATGGGCCTATCCCTAAACCACGAACCACTCTAACACCTCTCACGATACCCTAAACGAGTGAAACACTTCTCCTGCCGAAATTGATAAAAAAGACAAATAAGAAGGTTCTTAACTCTACAAAGATATCATACAATTATCAATAACAAGAACATCTAACTCAAAACAATGTATCACATACTCCTTAACCCTCCGGNTAATGTAGACCGGACCCTCCTTTACGGTTAGGGACCCTCCACTGTGCACAAAAGCCGAAGGCGTAGTGGCATTTTCTTTGGTTACTGCATTATCCTCATCATGCAGCGCGGGGTAGAGAT
>NW_019658018.1:0-352 GCF_002806865.2 Cucurbita pepo subsp. pepo
TCCTACCTTCACAAGGGTTATTCCAACAAGACCAGAGAACAACTGGACTAGGCCCGCCCGCTTACTAATTCAACAAGGCTTACTGATATGTCATCATTACGTATAAGATCACTCTAAGAACGGTTCCTCCTCCACCCTTAGACCACTCTCATCTTTTCGCCTTATTTCTGCTATTGAATTTGAATCAGTCATACTAAGTAAGGCAAGCTTTTGAATTGATCTGCAAGCTTAGAACTAGTAGCAAGTTTTCAAAAAGAACCTAGAATCTTATTTCACCGAATACGATTAGAAGTTGTTTGAANCTTCAATTACTAACAGTGGCAAAGAGCCTTTTTCTATTAGTTCCACAACA
>NW_019658019.1:0-352 GCF_002806865.2 Cucurbita pepo subsp. pepo
CTTAGGCCAAGCAGATGCTCCATCTCCAGCTCCAGAAGCTGCTTCTCCTCCACATTCTGGAATTCCACCCTCTGTTGATCCTGCTAGAAATATTGCTTCAGCAGGTGAAATTTTTTCGCCCCTTGTACCATCTGCCCCATCTCCAGCTCGAGAAGCTGCTCCCTCACCACATTCTAGAATTCCATCCACTGTCGATCCTGNGATCCTGCTTCTGCTTCCTCTCCTGGAGTGGAGATTGAACATCTCCGTGATGTTGAGGGCAATCGGGGGGACGATACCTTGGCAGATTTAATTGCTTCTCCAACAAGGTTCATGCCTTCTCCTAGGCCTTCTGAAGGCTTAGGTTCACCAT
>NW_019658020.1:0-352 GCF_002806865.2 Cucurbita pepo subsp. pepo
ACCCTGATGCTAGATATCAGGGGCACAGCAGAGAAGAACAAGGTGTTCTTTATAAATGGGCTACCGCCATGGGCCAAAACAAAGATACATGAGAACAGGGTCCAAACCCTAGCTGCCGCAATGGCCTGCGCTGAAAGACTCGTAGACTGTGGGAACGAAGCAGGATCCCAAAGAAGAATGACACCGGCCCCAAACACTGGGGGGGAAAACATACAGGCCACCAGGTCATCGAAATGGAAGCCCCAATAGACCGAGCGGATGGACGAATAGACCTCCTCAGAACAATCAAGCGGGGACATCTCGAGGGCNGGAAAACATACAGGCCACCAGGTCATCGAAATGGAAGCCCCAA
>NW_019658021.1:0-352 GCF_002806865.2 Cucurbita pepo subsp. pepo
CCAGTTACATCAGGAAAAGGTGAAGGAGCTGCAAGGAATTGGCTCTCCCTTCTAACACAGTAAAGGAGAGCAGAAGGATTGAATCGGAATTGATTCCCCCATCACTGGAAAGTCTCATTCTTCTTTCGTCTACCTTCTTTCTTTCAGTCTCTACTTTAGCGGGTGTGGTTGGTTCAGGTTCAGTAGGTCAGTCTCTTTCCTCTCCCTTCTTTGTTCCGGTTCAGGTGAATGAGCAAATCCCTCTTTCCCTTGGCNCTAACCAAGAAAGAAGGAGTTGTTCCATCATCAGGGGAAGGTAATTGAGCTGCAATGAATTGAGTCGAATTAATCTTTCTTACTTACACAGGACAGT
>NW_019658022.1:0-352 GCF_002806865.2 Cucurbita pepo subsp. pepo
ACAAATGTCACATAATCATTGTCTCACTACTGCAAGAGTGTAGTTGTGACACTTGTCTTCCGTTCAGTTGTGGGCTGCATCTTCTGACTAGTTACGTGAGTTTGGCCTGGAGCATACGTGTAGNGAATAAGGGTTGGGCCACGGAAGGTTTTTTTTCTTACCACATATGGACTTTGGGCTAGTGAGTCTTAAATTTGGGTTCGTTGGAAAAATTTTGGTTCGTTTTTTAGTTCAAACTAACCCAAATTAAACCTACTAGTTCCTTCTTCCTTGCACGACTCACTCTTATTCTCTGTTCTGCGTCTTCTTGCTCTCTGAAACTTCTTTAAAGGCTATTGTTCACCGATTATTT